>NC_052158.1:9297907-9518786 GCF_902713615.1 Scyliorhinus canicula
CCACACTCCCCATTCCCCACTCCCCCATTCCCACTCCCCATTCCTCCCACTCCCCCATCCCACCCCCATTCCCCACTCCCCCCATTCCCCACTCCCCCATTCCCCACTCCCCCCATTCCCCACTCCCCCCATTCCCCACTCCCCCATTCCCACTCCCATTCCTCACTCCCCCATTCCTCCCACTCCCCCCATTCCCCACTCCCCCATTCCCCACTCCCCCATTCCCCACTCCCCCATTCCCCACTCCCCCCATTCCTCCCACTCCCCCCATTCCCCACTCCCCCATTCCCCACTCCCCCCATTCCCCACTCCCCCATTCCCCACTCCCCCCATTCTGTGGCTTCTGAAAGACAGCAGTCACCCAAAGCCCAGCCCCGCCAGGGCAGCGCTCCCTCAGGACTGTGGCAACGGTGGCATCACGTCTCTGCGATGAGACTTGAACGCATGAACCTTCTAACTCAAGCGTGTAAAGCACCGTGCCACATATGACACCTAACAAAAATAGTGCTCGCCAACCGTGTTTATGTGTATGTGTAGCACCTTCCAGTCTGTCATTATCTCAGCTCCTCTGTGTAAATGTCACAACCCACAGGAGTGCCAATGGTTCAGTTTATTCACTCCCTCTGCTGGTGTAGGTGGAGTACTGCATGTCCTGGATCTGTGAACAGTTACTGAAATGTCAACATCAGGAAAGCATTAGCTCGGTGATTCATATTTCAAATCAGAGAAACGAGTTGCAAACGACTTTCACATCTGGGGTGTGCAGCAGAGCAGGTGGCTCGGAAATGAGAGAGATAAAAACTGACAAATATTGGAAACCAGAAATGAAAATCTTAATAAACAGCGTTCCCAGACTGTACAGCTATAGGGTAGCTTAACAAGTCAGGAAGACTCTGAGACTACACCCGTTGTGTGTCCTTACCATTTACTGCAACAACTCTGGAAACGTGTCAGGAGAACAATGTCCTCAATGACCTTAGCTCGTGGTATGAAGGTCAAGACCTCTCATACCAAGAGTCCAAGTTTATATAAAGTTCACTTGTGTTCTGTTCAGGTTGAGGGCTGAACTGATTCAGATGTTTAATAATAATAATCTTTATTGTCACAATTGGCTGACATTAACACTGCAATGAAGTTACTGTGAAAAGCCCCTAGTCGCCATATTCCGGCGCCTGTTCGAGTACACAGAGGGGGAATTCAGAATGTCCAAATTACCTAACAGCACGACTTTCGGGGCTTGTGGGAGGAAACCGGAGCACCCGGAGGGAACCCACGCAGACACGGGGAGAACGTGCAGACTCCGCACAGACAGTGACCCAAGCCGGGAATCGAACCTGGGACCCTGGAGCTGTGAAGCAACTGTGCTACCCACTGTGCTACCTGCCGTCCCGATTTGATGGGGGTAGGTAAAGAGAAATGATCTCCTCTGAATTGGGGAATCAGGGGATGGGGATGCTCATCATCATTGGAGTTCGGTCAATTTTGAAGCAAAATCAGGCAAGGATTTTTCACTCAAAGGATGCATCAGTGCACCATGAACTATTGCTGCACTGTGCATCATTGTTGTGCTGTGAGGGGCAGCATACGGCACAGCGGTTAGCACTGGGACTGCGGCGCTGAGGACCCGGATTCGAATCCTGGCCCTGGGTCACTGTCCGTGTGGAGTTTGCACATTCTCGCCGTGTCTGTGTGGGTTTCACCCCACAACCCAAAGATGTGCAGGTGAGGTGGATTGGCCAAGCTAAATAGCCCCTTAATTGGAAAAAAAAATAATTGGGTACTATAAATTTATATAAAAAAACAAATTAAAAAATTGTTGTGCAATGCACTATTGCTGTGCCATGCAATATTTTTTTTATTGATGGGGTTCCCAGGTATTTGCTGCTCTTGTCCTTCAAGATCATTCTTTTCAAACTCAGATTCACGACCTGGTCAGGTTTAAAGCCCGTTGCAGTCGGTTGTAGCGTTCCAGATTGTGGGAGGAACGCCAAGCGCTCGCGACAGGCTTTAAAAATGCCGGCCTCGATGGACTGTAGAGATTGCCCTCTCGCGCATGCGTGCCAGATCAGGCAGTGTGTAGGCCCGGAGCCCAGCTCTGGACTACCTCCTCCTGACGTCAACGCACCGTCCTGGGCCTGTTTCACTCAGCAAACGATGGAGTTCTCTCACCAAAAGCAGCGGCAGAAAGCAGGTCATTCTGATGTCACGTATTCTGGGCTTCATTTAGCAGCTGCCAGCAACTGGTGTGAACTCCAGGGTGAACAAACCATGAAGAAGCTGAAAGCAGGAACAAAGCAGCAGAAAGGTGATTACTTGAGGTGTGGGTTATTAATCGTGCCACTGCAAATCTGAATTCAAAGTTAATGTGCGTTATCTGCAGGGAAGCACCGGCAAATGAAAATTAATAACCTCAAAGTTTTAGACATTTGAAGACTAAACGTGGTGAGTTCGAGGACAAGCCTCTTGATTATTTTCAACGGATGCAGTGAATTCTCCCCGTGTCGGCGTGGGTCTCACCCCCACAACCCAAAAAGATGTGCAGGCGAGGTGAATTGGCCACGCTAAATTGCCCCTTAAAAAAAAAGAAGTGGGTAATTCAAAATTTTTTTAAAAGGGGAAAAAAAATCCTCTTTGGTGTGAAGATTCAATTTTTAGTTATCCTCCTCTTCCCTGCCTTGTTTGACTTTAATAGACAGTTTGCATGGATATTGTTGTGTAATGCACACCTTCTTTCCCATGGTTGGGCATTGAGCAACAACTATCATTTTACATGAAGGTGGCTAAGCCAGGAGCAGCAGAGCGCATTGCTCTTCCCACATCAACTGTTCCCATGGTGAGGATTTTTCCATCCCTGGAATAGGTCGCTAACCTGTTGCCAGAGACCAATAAGTTGAGGAGAGCCATTCCACATCAAACATGGCTGACCAGGAATCTCTCCTGCTCTTACTGCCTGTCATTGGTATGTCAGAAGGATTTTACAAGTTGATATTCAAACTGTTGGTGCGTCATGAACGCTCCTTCCTTGGCCATCAGGTCCTCAAAGCCGGACCTTATGGCTCAGAGGCAGGAATGCAACCCACTGTGCCACAAGGCCACCTTACCACTGTAATAATTCCTTTGTATGTGTGAGTCGAGCATTGAGGTGTTATGTGTTCCATGGTCTATTCTGGGGGACCACAATCGCACACAGGAGAGTTGTTACTTTTGAATTTGTGCGTCAGGTATCTGTATTTGCCATTGTTTGTACAGATGTGGTTTGGCATTCCCTTCAGATTCGTTGGAGATCAAAACCAGGGATCTTCTGTGCCGGATCTTTAATGAGGTGCTATTGGGAACATCTTGTGAGGACCGTTCATTTTTCCAACCCTCTTTGGGGTTGAAGTCACATTGCCCGAGGTTGGCTGCATGGGTCTAAAGGATATATATGACTTCAAGTGGAGCTGAGGGACATTGGTGAGGCCCTGGTGGAGATTGAGGTGTTTATTTTCTTTCATTCATTGAGCTTTATGGAGGGCCACTGTGCCGAGGTGGATAGGCATTGGGGGGTGGCAGGGACGGGGTGACGTGTGCCATCACGGGCAGCGAGGGTGCGGGGATTGACGAGCATTCCTGTGATGTATCTCATTGCAGTCTTCAGTTGTACATCAACCTGTCAATTGTGGTTACTTCTGGTCCATATTGGTGCACGGTACTCAACTCTGGGGCACACAAGGACCACCACTGAAGTCCATTTATACTGCCACTGAGGCGTCCCAACTGGTATTTGCCAATTGCTGGATCAAATTAACTATTGACTTTGCCTTGGCGGAATGCAGCGTGCAGTCCAGTTTCACTCTGAGGTAAGTCAGACTGGAGTCAAGACATACAGGAGGTCACATTATTGAGTAAGATGAACACATGTTCAACTGCAGACAACCATTATTGAACCACACGTATTTACATCTGCCCAACAGAGAGGGCAGCAGAGAGGGCAATACAACAAAATGCTCAGATCTTGCAATATACAACACTCCCTCCCCATTTAACAAAATGTAAAATTGTGCAGGTACATAATTTCCAAGACTATAATATGATTAAACCAACATCAACACTTCATGAAATTTAATAGTATGAGTTGTTTGTTTTTACTGCAATTACAAACTAAAACAGTTATGACTAATATTTCCAGAGTAATTTACATGTATACAAAATAGCTTTTCATTAAAACCAGGATGTGAAAAATATCATAATTTGACAAGAGAAGAACAACTTATTTCTTCTTGCGTATTTCTGAGAAAAGAAACATTGTGTTGAAGCTTTTCACCTTGCACTCATCAGGGCCGATGTTCAGTATAAATTGCTGTTCCCTTTGAGATTGGGTATTCTTGTGATTCTGACCTGAAAAGCTTCAACAACATGTCTCTTTTCTGACCAATACTCAAGTGCTTCAGTACTGAGCAACAATTTGTTTCTTCTTCCTTCCTACATACTTTCTTCCATCTGTATTAGTTTGTCTCTGTTTTCCTGAATTACCTGGGTATGTCAAACCTGAACTTTGACTCCCAGCTCCACTTTCACTTGGAACTGTGGGAGAAATTTGATGGAAAGAAGATTTATCATACCCCTTTGTCAGAGTTCCTCTTTCATTCTCTTTCAAGCGAATCCGCTCCACATTTCTTATCATCTCAGTGGTTTTCCATCAGAACTTTCTGACCAGTGCTGAACTCCCTCGGTTTCATGTGTGTTGTGATTATGGTCCACTTTCACTTTGAATCCTTTTTCTCTTACTTTGCTCCCGGTGTCAGGCTGAACTTAAGAATGTTTAACCACAAGCTCAGAAGATGAAGAACCTGTTGTAGGAGGGGTCAATCTGTAAGTGAACAGAAAATTGTCCAGCGTGTGTCAAAGAGAAAAACAGAATCTACTGTGTGATCTGTGCAAACACTTCTCCAAAGACCTCTTCACAATCTGCAGCTGGGCAAGCTGGTTGTATCAGAGAGTGTTTGACTCCAATCTTACTCAGAAAGATTTCAAACTCTTCTGCAGTAACCTGTGGACCATTATCTAACACCAATACCTCTGACAACCCATAAATTAGATGAGGCGGTGACAGAGCGGTATTGTTGCTGGACTGGTACCAGAGACCCAGGGTAAAGCTCTGGGAACCTGGGTTCGAATCCCGTCTTGGCCGATGGATGGAATTTGAATTAAATTTTCAAAATCTAGAATTAGAAGTCTAATGACGACCATGGCACCATTGACGATTGATTAAAACCCTATTTAGTTCACTAATGCCCATTAATGAAGGAAATCTGCCATCTTTACCCGGTCTGGCCTATATGTGACTCCAGACCCACAGCAACGTGGTTGACTCTTAACCATTCCCTGAAATGACCCTGCAAACCATTCAGTTTAATTCAGGATGGACAACAAACTCAAATTCCATCAAAGAATAAAAAAAAGCTTCTTAAAACCTCAATAGCTTTGGCACTTGAGGCATTGGGCACAGGATCAACATTTCTCCACTTGCTGTAGTTATCAACCAAAACAAAGTAGTCTTTTCCTTCCACTTCAAAGAAATCAACATGTACTTGCTACCGCAGATTTCTTGTTTTAGACTGTGGAATGGAAACAATCTTGGTCGGATCATTTCTCATTTTAGAATTATTTCATTGACTCTTCAACATCTCCATCTGCCTTTTGTTATGCCACCCTGGGCTAGTGCACAGTCAATTCCAGCCCCACACGCCCCAACGTCACAACAGACGTGAATTAACCAATAATTCTTATGAAAATACCCAGATCTTTGGCCCTTGGCTGCCCAATAATTCTGGTCACCAGGTTTGTAATTTTAAATGCAACAACTGTTTATTTACAACCAGAACTATCGTGAAAAAATACAGCAAATACAACTGGTTAACTATCATCTAATCCCTGACTCCCACTTTAACTGCCCCAGCCTCTACCCACACACAAACACAGAGGGGGGGGGGGGGGGGGAGAGGTGAAAAATAATAAGAATGAAAGTCTTTGCTTCAGATGGTGGTACTTCACAGCCAGCTTGCAGATTAAAGTCCTTGGTTAATGATCTTCTTTGTAGATTAGAAGAATGAAGAACTCACAGGCAGCAGGCTTTCTGGAGAGACACCTTGGGCGGGATTTTCCGACCCCCGCCAGGTTGCCGAATCCCCGGGGTGCGACGTGAAACCCGCCCCACCGCTCCGACACCGTCTGCTGTATTCTACGTCGCCAGTTTTTGGGCAGGGGCGGGGATCACGCCACGCCGGTTGGGGGCGTTGGCAGCGCCCCCCCCCCCCCCGGCAATTCTCCAGACCCCGATGGGCCAAGCGGCCGTCGGTTTCTGGCCAGTCCCGTCAGCGTAAATTGGACATGGTCCCACACGGCGGGACCTGGCTGTTAGGCCGGCTGGTGCAGTTCTTGGGGGGCGCGGGGGGATCCGGCCCTGGGGGGGGGGCCCACGGTGGCCTGGCCCGCGATTGGGGCCCACCGATCTGTGGGCGGGCCTGTCCGTGGGGGCACTTCTTCAATCTGTGCCAGCCTCTGTAGGTCTCTGCCATGGCTGGCGTGGAGAAGACACCTCCCCTGCGCATGCGCTAGACTACGCCGGCCGGTCTGCGCATGCGTTAACTCACACCAGCCCTTCGGCGCCGGCAGGCACGGTGCCAACCCCTCTGGTGCCGGCCTAGCCCCCGGAAGTGCGGAGGTTTCCTCAACTTCCGGTCGGCCCAACACCGGAGTGGTTCGCGCCTTTCTTGACGCCGGCGTCGAGTCAATTCGGCGATTGCGATGAATCCCGCCCCTTATTTCTCATCAAACTGGGCCTTCAGCTCGAGGTTTTCATTCAGGGCTCTATGTTTTTGGAGAGACCCTTTATTTCAAATAAAACTTCACTTTCAGCTCATGGTTTATCGTTAGACCTCTGCAGTCTCAAGAGAACAGCACCCAGAGGCTTGCTGGAGAGAGAGAGAGGGTCAGCCCTCAACGTGGCCTGGAGAGAGCTCATTGGATTTCTTTGCAGAGAGTTAGTTTGATCTCTTCACCGGGCAGCCAGAATCAAAACTGAAATCAAACTTAAGCGTTGTGACTCTGAAAAACCTATCAGTGTGATCAGATCAATCATTACCTGTTACCGAGCAGAACACAACCTTTTGGCCCAATTCATTCACCACCAGCCAATCAATCAAACCGTGTCCTTACTGAAGCCAGCCAATCTGTAATCACCAGTTAAAACCAGCACTGCCTTCCGGATTCTTCTGTTTGAATTAAAGGTACAGACTTCTAACAGGCTGCTTGCCTTAAAGGGAGATGTCCACCAATAATCTATAGATCGAAAGTGCAACAGCAAAATAAAAGAAAGGGGAAATAAGGGAAGAAACAGGAAGGACCCTTACACTTAGATACCAAAAATAGCTCCTTGCTTTTGTTTTGATGCAGCCTCTCCCGATGTGCTCTTTGTGCAGCTCCTCTAACAATCATTCTAAACCAAGATGCAGCAATGGCTCTGAAAGCCCCTAAAGACAGCCTCGATCAGCAATATCTCATGGCCACACTCCAGGTCAACCACTCAGAACATAATTGAGTACTTTGCTGAGCACCACATCCCTGCCGCTTCCTTCACTAACGTCTCTGGCTAACACTGACATATTATTTGTGTGAGGAGAGTCATTGAGAGCATACTCAGTGGCTCAAAGTAAATCAGTACGGATGGCTAATTCTATCACTTGGCCCTCCTTGCACACACCACTCTGTCCTCTTTCCTCAATGAAAGATGTACTCCCACTGATCCCTACTGTAAATGACTCGGTCCAGTTTAACTGTTTCTTCTTCAGCCAATTCCCTCCCACCAGGTAGACTTTGATCCCTCCAAGTACGACCAATGTATCATCATAGCCTATCCCAACATTAACTTCACCTAACACCAGAATACTGCTATTGGAATAACTAGTCAGCTTTACGTAATGCTTCTCAGGAATTCCTTGCTCTTTCCTTCCAGGATGGATCAACAATAAACCGAAGTTGGGAATCTGCGACTTTCATCTTACATAGAATTTACAGTACAGGAGGCCATTCGGCCCATCGAGTCTGTACCGGCTCCTGGAAAGAGCACCCTACCCAAGGTTAACACCTCCACCCTATCCCCATAACCCAGGAACCCCACCCAACACTAAGGGCATTTTAGCCTGGCCAATCCACCTAACCTGCACATCTTTGGACTGTGGGAGGAAACCGGAGCACCCGGAGGAAACCCACGCACACACGGGGAGGATGTGCAGACTCCGCACAGACAGTGACCCAAGCCGGAATCGAACCTGGGACCCTGGAGCTGTGAAGCGATTGTGCTATCCACAATGCTACCATGCTGCCCCAGATTTTACTGATCTCTAACCCTTTTCTGCCCATTTTCCATGCGCTGTTTTCCTTGTTTTCCTTGAGGTTCTTCCTGGCCCAGAAAGGGAGGCAGTGGCATAATGGTATTGTCGCTGGACCAGAGATCCAGGGTAATGCTCCGGGCACCTGGGTTCAAATCCCACCATGGATTTGAAATCAATAAAAATCTGGAATGAAAAGTCTAACGGTGACCGTGAAACGATTGTGGATTGTCCTTTAGGGAAGGAAATCTGCCATCCTTACCTGGTCTGGCCTACATGTGACTCCAGATTCACAGCAATGTGGTGAGCAATGGCCCACATCCCACAAGTGAATTTGAAATAATCTTATTCTATATCTATTGTTTTGTTGTTCAAGGATTTCCAGACTCCTGAACTCCATGACTTGGTTGATGAAAATAACACCTTTGCAATTTGCAACTGCCTCTCTTTGCCTAATCCACAGCTGTGGCCTCATCTCAGGCCTCCTTCTACGTCAGCTTATTGGCTTCACCAAACCTTGGCAAGGATGTTGTTGTTCTTTAGGCCTTCTACAAGCCTGTCTTGATGGTCAAGATACGTTTGCACTTTGCCCACAGTAACAAGAGATTTTCTTTAATTCGAGAATGTAATTCTCAACAGTTTCACTTAGCAACTGTTTCCTTTCATGGGATGCAACTCCAGTGCAATTATTTTCTCCGTAGTGTTGAGAGTCCAGAATGTCATTAATTTCAAAATAGTCCTCAACACTGGGGTATTGTGGGTAATGTTGGTTGGACACCACCTCGAAAGCATCTGGCCCCATCATGGTGACATGATGGCACGGTGGTTAGCACTGATGCCTCACAGGACCAGGGACCCCGGTTTGAATCCGACCTTGGGTGAAAGTGCAAAGTCTGCGTGGGTTTCCTCCGGGTGCTCCGGTTTCCTCCCACATTCCAAAGATGGGCAGGTAGGTGGCTTGGCCATGCTAAATTGCCCCTCAGTGTCCAAGGATGTGTAGGTTAGATGGGGTTATGGGGATAGGGCAGGCGAGTGGCTCTTTCGGAGGGTTGGTTCAGAATCAATGGGCCAAATGGCCTTCTTCCGCACTATAAGGATTCTATGATGGTTTACATTATCCTCATTTCCTGTGTTTTTCACTTCCATCCAAATGTGTAATCTGTATTCATAATTACACCAGTCTTTTTTCTTATGTTGAATTGCCCCCAAATATGACTTGTGTCATTTTTCAATTGTGTATCGTGCTGACTCACTGTGTACCTGGATATGATGTGAACACATGGAGCAATCTTTCAAATCGCTCAAACCTCTTCAAACCCAACTTTCGGAGTTCCAAAAATTGCATCACATTGGTCTTGTGTCCTGAACTGATCAGATGAAATGTAAAAGGAAATTCTATCCCAGCCATATCACCCACTTTCTATTGTGCATTGTAGAATTAGACAAACACATATTCAACTACAAGCAACCATGACCAAACTAACTTTATTAACACCTCCCAACAGAGAGGGCAACAGAGGGGGCAATAAAACAAAATGCAATAGCTTGCAATATCCTACAGATATCATGGAGGGGATTGTCCGGTCTGCCAACCACATTTTCCTGGGCGGGGTGCGGGCACCGACAGTGGGATTCTCCCTTCCCGCCACCTGCCAATGGGATTTCTCATTGTGGCCAATCCACGCGGCCGGGAAACTCCCGAGCATGGGTATGCTGCCAGAGCACCGGAGAATCCTGCTGGCAGAGAATCCATGTGCCCAGGATACCCACATGCATTCCACAGCTAATGAGTGGTACTGTTACTAAGTAGCAGCCAATTTCCACTGTCTTTTCCTGCTTTGCTTCTTCAGATGTTTAAAAAATACTTGTTGATGGCAGGAGGGTGTTTCTGACAGGCACAGTATTTGCCCATCCCTAATTGCCTTTGAGAAGTTGATGGTGAACTGCCAACTTGATCCATTGCAGCCAGGTACACCCAAGTGCTGACACAGAAAGAGCTCCAGGATTTTGACCCAGTCACAGTGAAGGAACAGCGATACATTTCCAAGTCAAGATGGTGAGTGGCTTGTGCTGGGCTTGTGCTTTTACGATGTAGAGGTCACTGGTTGGGAAGGTGATGTTGAAGGAGCTTTGGTGAGTTGCTGCAACACATCCTGTGGATACTACACGACTGACACTTGGAGTTAATTGCGGGGGGGGGAGTCACAGTTGAATTTGGCAGATGGGGTACCGAACAAGCGAGGCCGCTTTGTTTAGGATGGTGTGGAGCTTCTTGAGTGTTGTTGGAACTGCACTCATCCAGGCAAGTGGAGAATATTCCATCACATTCCTGTCTTGTCCCTCGGACGTGCCTCAGGGAATCAGGAGGTGAGACACTTGCTGCAAATTTCCCAACTTCTGATCTTCCTTTATAATCGCACTAATGATATGGATGGTCCAGTTCCATTTTTGATCAATGCTAACACCCAGGAAGGTGATGGTGTGTGATTCAGGGATGGTAATGCCGATGGTAGGGACTTAGGTAATTATTACCTATTTCTCCTTGCCCCAAGAAGGTGGACAGCCAGCTTAACTAGAACATTTCAATCATTCTTTGTAGTGATTTGATACAATTGAGCAGCTTGCTGGACCATTTCAGACGATGTTACAGTCCTGCATATGGCTATTCAATGAGCCATCGGTCAATCTGCTTTTACACTATTGGCTGTATGATGCATGTTGGTCATGAGCACCTGGAGAACTGCCCGACTCTTCTTTGTTTCGGGAATCTTTCATAGCCATTGTAGATGGGACTTTGCTTTATCTTTGATCTGAAAGGATCACAGATCTGACAATGCAACATTCTCCCAGTCTACCCTGCAATGTAGGTGTATAAAGGCCCCGCTCCAGGTCAGAGATGAGTCTCCCAGCCTTCTGATTGAATAGGGTGAGTGCTAATCCCAGCCAATTTTATACAGACTCACAGGTAGGTTAACAGTGATCTGGGAGAGTGAACCACAACCAGGAGGGGCCGTTCGTCATCTCTGTCAGTGGCATCAAGTGACAGCCTTGTGAAGTCCCTTTGGCATCACCTGCCAACTCCTTTCCCAGTGATAGTGTGCAGTGACGGTGGCCTCTGAAGTGGTACAACGAATGTGGGGGTGTCACCCAAAGCTGAATATTGCTTGGATTGGAATTCCGGAATGTGTCCATGTTTACTCGCAGCGCTGCTTCGAACTGAAGCTGTTCCATTTGGCCCTCTCCTTTCCCACAAAGTTCTTAACAACTCTTGTTAGCTTTGAACTGGTGACAATGTTGACACTGGGCCAGGGAGACCTGTTCCCACACTCATCAGCGATAACTCCCATTTCTGCCAAGAATGACACCAGATTATAAATTGCCTATGTACAGCGATCTGATCAAACGCCCACCCTGCCTCCTAACAGGGGTCAAAGTTGGATGCTTTCCGCATCTGCCGTGAAGTGAATAAAGCGAGTTGCTCTTCAACACTCCATTAGAGAAATACAGCACAGAACAGGCCCTTCGGCCCACGATGTTGCGCCGAACTTTTGTCCTAGGTTAATCATAGACTCCATTGAAGCCATTTCAAACTTTAGAGATGCCTCTATAACTAATAGCATCTTGCATTCTTGAAAGAAAAGATCACTTGAAAGCAGTTGGAATGGAAAATTACGGCAGAGTTTGGAAAGTGATGGGATTGACTGATGGGATTACTGCATCACAAACATATATAACACTTGTCCTGCTCCCCATCCAGAGAATAGTTCTGTTTCTCACAGTGCATTGTAGATCAATGTCATCACCACAGTCTGCTGTGTGCAATACTGCTCCAGATGGGTTTTCACACAACATTGAGGCTTTCATTAGTGTTTCTAACTCTCACTCGAGTAAGACAGTAACGTCTTGCCTTGGGACTGCCAATGATGCATATTGTTTCCATATGGGGGCCAGATACTGTGGAAAACTTTGCTAATTAGGGCGGAGTCCTTCTTGAACCAAGTAACGCCCTGTGCAAGTTACAATAGTAAGTTTACAAAGAGAATGGGTTGGCAAGGTACGGATTCGACAAAACATAAACAAGGTTTGGAAATCCAAAGCGAGTCTGTTTGCAGACAGCTTGCTGCTCATTGCAGTGGAAAGAGTAAAATAGACAATGTTTATTTCCAAGTTCCTGACTCGCTGCTTCATTCAGCTTTCGGATTTGACGATCGATAATCCGGAGTTAGGGCAAACGTGGATAGATCAAATGAACAGGCCCACGTAAAATAGGACCAATCGTCACCCATGGAAGTAGATACACTGTGAAGGTGCCGATATTAATTCATACCTTCACCTCATTCTTTTTTAAGCTGTATTTAGATCTGGGTTCCAGTAAAACAATCAGTTCCAGAGGAAAGAAAACTATTCAAAGTGGGTAGGCACACATCCAAGTGAATTCTTCACACTGAGCTCAGAACTGAAGCCAAACACTGATATCTCTCCAATCTGACTGGGATACATTTGCATTTTCTGGTTGAGTTTAATTTCTTCGGAATCTGGTACAAGGCGCCTCGCTCTTGGATTTCTTACGACACACGGTTCAGATTATTGGCCAATGTCTCTGTGGGATAGTGAAAGCTGAACTGGTCTGAGTTGTAGGTCACTCACTGGGTAGCGCCAGGTTTCTGAGTCAGAAGCTATGGGTTCAAATCCCACTCCAGCGATTCAAGTCCATACTCCAGGCTGACTCTCGCGGCGCAGTACTGAGGGAGCGCTGTGCGCAAGGGTCATTGCTCATCACTAGAGTTTTTAATTCCAGATTTTTATTAAATCCAAATTTCACCATCTGACGTGGTGGGATTCGAACCCGGGATTGCTCGGGATTGTGGGATCACTAGTTCAGTGACAATACTACTAGCCACTACCTCCCAGAGTTTCCACCTGAAGCCGTCATGATTTGAATACTTCAGCTCAATCTCTCTGAAGGATGATTGTTACATCACATCCCCTTGTATCTACCTTCCTGTTGGCCTCTGTATTCCAGCCCCCTCCCAAACACTGGCCATTACTGAGGTAAATTCTCTCCATTAACCGCAAGCCTTAACCAGAACCTGTCGCTTTGACAAAGATTCATCCAGACTGGAAACGTTAGCTCCCTTAGGGGCTGGTTTAGCTCACTGAGCTAAATCGCTGGCTTTGAAAGCAGACCAAGGCAGGCCAGCAGCACGGTACAATTCCTGTACCAGCCTCCCCGAACAGGCGCCGGAATGTGGCGACTAGGGGCTTTTCACAGTAATTTCATTTGAAGCCTACTCGTGACAATAAGCGATTTTCATTTCATTCTCCACAGTTACTGTCAGACCTGCGGAGATTGTCCAGCATTTTCGGTTTTTGTTTCAGATTCCACCATCCGCAGTCATTTTCTTTTACCCACCACTTGATGCTTCCGTTTTGCATATTCTGCCCTGCCTCTCAATGGCACTGCTTCTTAGGGGCAAATCAGATTGGCACTGCTACCTCTGGGCAGTGGAATCCTAATATTGAGAGCCAGGCTGAGAATATTCAATCTCAGTTTGGAACGAGGTCCCTCATAGCTCCCCAGCTGGATGATTATACCCCGGCAATCCAGTAGGGTTAGTTGGACAATACAACACCCTGATGATGCCTGGAGAGAAGTCACAAACAAACAACTTGTGGAAGTGCCAAAGCAGAAGATTCCCTGGTTTTGATTTTCTGTGAGCTAATTGATAATCCGAAACCACATTGGCACAAACCAGAGCAGCAGGGGAAACTTGATATTCAAATTGAGAATGAAAAGCTACCGTCTCTGAAGGACAGACCGTGGAACATCTAATGACTAAATGCCCGATTCACAAATATCAAAGAGGCTTCATGTGACACATTCCACTACTCCTGAAACTAGTTATCTGTCTTAAACAGCTAAATGTAAAATTATAACAGTTGCCCTTAAACGACATCACGGCAGCACAAGTGGCTTCACAGCGCCAGGGTCCCAGGTTCGATTCCCCGCTGGGTCACTGTCTGTGTGGAGTCTGCACGTTCTCCCCGTGTCTGCCTGGGTTTCCTCCGGGTGCTCCGGTTTCCTCCCACAGTCCAAAGACGTGCAGATTAGGTGGATTGGCCATGATAAATTGCCCTTAGTGTCCAAAAAAGGTTAGGAGGGGTTATTGGGTTACGGGGATAGGGTGGAAGTGAGGGCTTAAGTGGGTTGGTGCAGACTCGATGGGCCAAATGGCCTCCTTCTGCACTGTCTGTTCTATATTCTATGTACATCAAACATGAGAAAAAAAAAGTAAATGTCTAAAGGGCAGCCATTCACCCTCAACTATCCAGCCTTGTCTCCAATCCCAACAGCTGTAAGAGTATTGGTCCCTGATCGAATAACATCTGCTCCGCCTAATCCCTCATTCAGGGAAATTTCAATCCATCTTCATGGGCCAAATTCCCGCCTCGATTCATGAGGTGATGCATTGAACCATGGAGTCCATTTCTCCAATCACTCCTTGATGCATTGAACCATGGAGTCCATTTCTCCAATCACTCCTTGATGCATTGAACCATGGAGTCCATTTCTCCAATCACTCCTTGATGCATTGAACCATGGAGTCCATTTCTCCAATCACTCCTTGATGCATTGAACCATGGAGTCCATTTCTCCAATCACTCCTTGATGCATTGAACCATGGAGTCCATTTCTCCAATCACTCCTTGTTCAATCACACTGAGAATTTTCATTGCCTTTCCCTGGCCTGGACACAGTCTGAGCTCAGAGGTTTTTTATATAAATTTAGAGTACCCAATTCATTTTTTCCAATTAAGGGGCAATTTAGCATGGCCAATCCACCTAACCTGCACATCTTTGGGTTGTGGGGGCGAAACCCACGCAAACACGGGGAGAACGTGCAAACTCCACACGGACAGTGACCCAGAGCCGGGATCGAACCTGGGACCTCGGCACCGTGAGGCAGCAGTGCTAACCCACTGCGCCACCGTGCTGCCCTCTGAGCTCAGAGGTTTAAGGATAGTCCTCTAACCTCTTTTTTAAATTTGCTCCTGGGATGTGAGTGACATTGGAAAGATGAGTATTTCTCACCCATTCCTCGTTGCCCTTCAGAAGGTGGTGGTGAGCTGCCTTCTTGAACAGCTGCAGCTGCTGAGGTGTAGATACACCCACTGTGCTGTTAGGGAGAGAATTTCAAGATGTTGCCCCGGTGACAATGAAGGAACGGCCGATATATTTCCCAGTCAGGATGGTAAGTGGCTTGGAGGGGAACCTCCAGGTGGTGGGGTTCCCAGGTATCTGCTGCTCTTGTCCTTCTAGATAGTGGTGGTCGTGGGTTTGGAAGGTGCTATCTAAGGAACCTTGGTGAGTCACTGCAGTACATCTTGCAGATGGTACACACGGCTGCCACTATTCGTCGGCAGTGGAGCGTTTGAATGTTTGTGGAAGGGGGGAGCAATCAGGGCTGCTTTGTCCTGGATGGGAACTTCTTGAGTGTTCCTGGAGCTGCACTCATCCAGGCAAGTGGAGAGTATTCCATTACACTCCTGACTTGGGCCTTGTAACCGAATACCCCACAGGGCAGAAAAGGGAAAGATTAATCTTTAGCCGTCTGGACCACACTTGTTCTGGTTTGAAAAGCAAAGGATGCGAAAGTCAAACCTGATTAATTCACATTTACCTTAATTCACAAACTAGAGACAAGAGGAATAAAAATCAATAGTACAATGAGTCAGGATATGCAATGATGGAGAAGCATTGGGGAATGATGCTGTGAAGGCTGGCTCTATTTTCACAGATGTGGACCGTGTCATTTGTATACTTGCTCTTGTCCAGTGCTAACCACTGACATTTATTACTGTCACTCCCCAGCACCTTGAGGGAGAGATGTTTCCCCACCTGCAGTTTTTCCCTTGGATCTTTCCCAATTTCAGAATATTTTGGCTGGGTTTGTCAGGAAGGATGGGAGAGCTATTTGTCATGGAAATCTTTACCTCTTGCTGCATAGGGCAGGCCTTTGATTGAATGTTGCTGCTCCTGGCAGTGAATCCACTTGATGTGGTTGTGGGTAGAATATGGGTGAATTAACTGATCAAACCGCACACACTGAAATAAACACAGGAGGTGCTGGGAAAATAGACAGTGGCTTCCTTTATCCGCAGGAACATCACCTAGGGCTCTCTCTCTCTTAATTTCACTTAAAGCAGAAACGGGAAGGAACACAATTCACATAAATGAGACGTTAGAAAGATTTACACTTTAAATAGAACATCTTCCGCAATGACAGAATGTGCAAAGGTGTTTCAGACCCTAATGAAGTGTATTCACTGTTGTAATGACAGAGATACAGACATCACCTGCCTGGCAGATTCAGAGATCACCCTCAGTGGGCAGCACAGTAGCACAGTGGTTAGCACTATGGCTTCACAACCCCAGGGTCCCAGGTTCGATTCCTTGGGTCACTGTCTGTGCAGAGTCTGCACGTTCTCTCTGTGTCTGTGTGGGTTTCCTCCGGGTGCTCCGGTTTCCTCCGGGTGCTCCGGAAAACGTGCTGTTAGGTAAATTGGACAATCTGAATTCTCCTGGAATGTGGCGACTAGGGGCTTTTCGCAGTGTTAATGTAAGCCTACTTGTGACAATAAAGATTATTTTAAAAATGTATCAAGTTGCGATCCTTGCTGATGCTCGTAAAGAACTTGCAGAAATTGCTGCTGCCAATCTGTGCACGGAAAACCCCTCCAATGAGATAATAGCATCCTCAGTCTTTTAGTGTTACTGATTGACCCAGACCCCCAGAGAGATCCCTCTCCCCTCTCCTTGACCCAGGCCCCCAGAGAGACCCCCCTCTCCTCTCCTTTACCCAGACCCCCAGAGAGATACCCCTCTCCTCTCCTTGACCCAG
This sequence comes from Scyliorhinus canicula, assembly GCF_902713615.1. NCBI lineage: Eukaryota > Metazoa > Chordata > Chondrichthyes > Carcharhiniformes > Scyliorhinidae > Scyliorhinus > Scyliorhinus canicula. The sequence goes on from NC_052158.1 coordinate 9,315,180, forward strand.
ACCTCCAGAGAGATCCCCCTCTCCTCTCCTTTACCCACAACCCCAGAGAGATACCCCCTCTCCTCTCCTTTACCCACACCCCCAGAGAGATAACCCTCTCCTCTCCTTTACCCAGGACACCAGACAGACCCCCCTCTCCTCTCCTTCACCCAGGCCCCCAGAGAGACCCCCCTCTCCTCTCCTTCACCCAGATCCCCAGAGAGACCCTCCTCTCCTCTCCTTCACCCAGACCCCCAGAGAGATCCCCCTCTCCTCTCCTTTACCCACACCCCCAGAGAGATACCCCCTCTCCTCTCCTTTACCCACACCCCCAGAGAGATACCCCTCTCCTCTCCTTGACCCAGACCCCCAGAGAGATACCCCTCTCCTCTCCTTCACCCAGACCCCCAGAGAGATCCCCCTCTCCTCTCCTTAACCCAGACCCCCAGAGAGATCCCCCTCTACTCTCCTTCACCCAGACCCCCAGAGAGATCCCCCTCTCCTCTCCTTGACCCAGACCCCCAGAGAGATCCCTCTCTCCTCTCCTTGACCCAGACCCCCAGAGAGACCCCCCTCTCCTCTCCTTTACCCAGACCCCCAGAGAGATCCCCCTCTCCACTCCTTGACCCAGATCTCCAGAGAGATCCCCTCTCCTCTCCTTGACCCAGACCTCCAGAGAGACCCCCCTCTCCTCTCCTTTACCCAGAACCCCAAGAGAGACCCCCCTCTCCTCTCCTTTACCCAGAACCCCAGAGAGACCCCCCCCCTCCTCTCCGTGACCCAGATCTCCAGACAGATCCCCCTCCCCTCTCCTTTACCCAGACCCCCAGACAGACCCCCTCTCCTCTCCTTTACCCAGACCCCCAGTGAGATACCTCTCTCCTCTCCTTGACCCAGACCCCCAGACAGATCCCCCTCTCCTCTCCTTTACCCAGAAGCCCAGAGAGATCCCCCTCTCCTCTCCTTTACCCACACCCCCAGACAGATCCCCCTCTCCTCTCCTTTACCCAGAAGCCCAGAGAGATCCCCCTCTCCTCTCCTTTACCCAGACCCCCAGAGAGATCCCCCTCTCCTCTCCTTGACCCAGACCCCCAGAGAGACCCCCCTCTCCTCTCCTTTACCCAGACCCCCAGAGAGATCCCCCTCTCCTCTCCTTTACCCACACCCCCAGAGAGATACCCCCTCTCCTCTCCTTGACCCAGACCCCCAGAGAGATCCCCCTCTCCTCTCCTTGACCCAGATCTCCAGAGAGATACCCCCTCTCCTCTCCTTGACCCAGACCCCCAGAGAGATCCCCCTCTCCTCTCCTTGACCCAGATCTCCAGAGAGATCCCCCTCTCCTCTCCTTGACCCAGACCCCCAGAGAGATCCCCCCTCTCATCTCCTTGACCCAGAACCCCAGAGAGACCCCCCTCTCCTCTCCTTTACCCAGACCCCCAGAGAGATCCCCCTCTCCTCTCCTTGACCCAGACCCCCAGAGAGATGCCCCCTTTCCTCTCCTTGACCCAGACCCCCAGAGAGACCCCCCTCTCCTCTCCTTGACCCAGATCTCCAGACAGATCCCCCTCTCCTCACCTTTACCCACACCCCCAGAGAGATCCCCATCTCCTCTCCTTGACCCAGACCCCCAAGGAGACTCCCCTCCCCTCTCCGTGTCCCACGACACCAGACAGATCCCCCTCTCCTTTACCCACACCCCCAGAGAGATCCCTCCCCGACATCACCCCCCCGACATCACCCCCCTCCCCAACATCACCCCCCTCCCCAACATCCCCCCCCCCCCCCCCTCCCCGACATCACCCGGCACTGTCTGACATTGGCACTGTCAGATTGGCACTGTCAGATTGGCACTGTCAGATTGGCACTGTCAGATTAGCACTGTCAGATTAGCACTGCCAGATTGGTACTGTCAGATTGGCACTGTCAGATTGGCACTGTCAGATTGGCACTGTCAGATTGGCACTGTCAGATTGGCACTGTCAGATTGGCACTGTCTGACATTGGCACTGCCAGATTGGAACTGTCAGATTGGCACTGTCAGATTGGCACTGTCAGATTGGCACTGTCAGATTGGCACTGTCTGACATTGGCACTGCCAGATTGGCACTGTCAGATTGGCACTGTCAGATTAGCACTGTCTGACATTGGCACTGCCAGATTGGCACTGCCAGATTGGCACTGCCAGATTGGTACTGTCAGATTGGCACTGCCAGATTGGCACTGCCAGGTTGGCACTGTCAGATTGGCACTGTCAGATTGGCACTGTCAGATTGGCACTGTCAGATTGGCACTGTCAGATTAGCACTGTCTGACATTGGCACTGCCAGATTGGCACTGTCAGATTGGCACTGTCAGATTGGCACTGTCAGATTAGCACTGTCTGACATTGGCACTGCCAGATTGGCACTGTCAGATTGGCACTGTCAGATTGGCACTGTCAGATTGGTACTGTCAGATTGGCACTGTCAGATTGGCACTGTCAGATTGGCACTGTCAGATTGGCACTGTCTGACATTGGCACTGCCAGATTGGAACTGTCAGATTGGCACTGTCAGATTGGCACTGTCAGATTAGCACTGTCTGACATTGGCACTGCCAGATTGGCACTGTCAGATTAGCACTGTCAGATTAGCATTGCCAGATTGGTACTGCCAGATTGGCACTGCCAGGTTGGCACTGTCAGATTGGCACTGTCAGATTGGCACTGTCAGATTGGCACTGTCAGATTGGCACTGTCAGATTAGCACTGTCTGACATTGGCACTGCCAGATTGGCACTGTCAGATTGGCACTGTCAGATTGGCACTGCCAGGGGCAGTGCCTGATCCTCGTAATCACACAGGGGCTACAATGGCCTCTGAGCACGCCCCCCCCCCCCCCCTCCGCTCCCCTCCCATCATGTCTGGACTCTGTTTGTGGGGACTAACAGTGATTTGTGCAGGCGCCACTCACACTGACAGGTGGGACATTGCTCAGACCTCAATGATTTGGCGTCTATTCGACTTTGCACATTGAAATCTTTAAATTCATGGTGACCAGGTTCACGTCCTTGTTGGGCATGAACCTGTTTATGTCTGCTGAGAGGGCCTGGGAGCATCGCAGACCGATTGGTTCCCTGCCTAAATCCCATTTCACGGCTCTCCTCGTATTTTCCCAATAAAGCGGAATTGGCGCCGGATGCAACGCGGCGGGAAAATTGCCCCCACTGAGTCTGAAACCATATTTCTGCCTTATACAGCATTGGTAAATAGGGAGTAATGTTGTTTAATCTTGTTCCCTGGGTTGTGAGATTCATTCAATTGATTTAACCTAAGAGGGGCAGCACGGTAGCACAGTGGTTAGCACTGTGGCTTCACAGCGCCAGGGCCCCAAGTTCGATTCCCCACTGGGTCACTGTCTGTGCGGAGTTTGTACGTTCTCCCCATGTCCCCGTGGGTTTCCTCCTCCGGACGCTCGGTTTCCTCCCACAGTCCAAAGACGTGCAGGTTAGGTGGATTGGCCATTATAAATTCCCCTTAGTGACCAAAAAAAAGGTTGGGAGGGGTTATTGGGTTCCGGGGATAGGGTGGAAGTGAGGGCTTAAGTGGGTCGGTGCAGACTCAATGGGCCGAATGGCCTCTTTCTGCACTGTAGGTTCTATGCAAGTTTTTGCTGGAAGCAAACGCAAGGATTGAGCACACAAAATAATGGCATCTCTCTCGAATCTCCAGCTCCCAAATATCACTGATATTCTGTTAGGCCCAACCTGCTCCACTCCCTCTTTTTGCTCCCTCTCTTTTGCTTTGAAGAAATCATACTGGCACAAACTGTTAACTCTTTTTCTCTCTCCACAGCTGTTGCCAGATCTGCTGCACTTTTCCAGCATTTTCTGTTCTGATTTCAAAATAATAACATGTTTCATGAGAGATGACAACATAGATTCCCTCCATTCAATCAAGTGGCGATCAGTGGGAAATCGCGGCACGGGGCTTCAGAGCAGATGTCAAGGCCTTAGGAAAGTGGACCACTTTCTCAACCTGCCTACCCACTAACTTCAATCACTCATGCACATTCATCCCCTGCACTCCCCTCCCCCGCTCTCTCTTGTAACAAAGATTATGAGGTAACCTGGTCAAGGTTGACAAGATGAGGAGAGGTTTTCATGGAGGAATATTAACCCTGGTAACTGGGCCACAAATAACTAGAAGTCATAAAATTAAAACCATTGGAAACATATGTGGTAGAGAGACGGGAAAGTTTTTTTCCACCTACATTTTCTTCCCCTTTCCTCCTCTTTCCTCCCCTCTTCCCTCCTCCCTCTCCTCCTCTTCTCCTCCACCACCACTGCTCTCCCTTACAGTTTAAAGCGAGCTCTTCATTGTAACACAATTCCAACATTAACGTCTGCTATGAGGAGCTACAAATACAAAAAGAGATTTGGTAACATAGGTCCTTTCTGATGACAACTAATGAAAGAGGCTGGGACAGGAACAGTAAATCAGGTAGAACCGGGTTTGAGCCAGGCTAGGCCGAACAGCCTGTTTTCCAGTAGTTCATAGGTTAAGAGCAAGGAGTGACCAATAAGGGATTAAATGTGAAGGATTTAGAATAGCGAACAGGAAAATCTCCACCTATCCCCACCTAACCTGCACATCTTTGGACTGTGGGAGGAAACCGGAGCACCCGGAGGAAACCCACGCAGACATGGGGAGAAAGTGCAAACTCCACACAGTCACCTGAGGCCGGAATTGAACCCGGGATCCAGGAGCTGGAAAATGACAGTGCTAACCACTGTGCTGCCATGCTGCCCAATTTGTTTGATCAATGGCCGGGAAAATCAATCAGCTTCAGACCCCCTCCCCCACGTCAGACCGCTGCAGTCCTGTGTGATCGGTACAGCCACAGTGCTGGCCGAGAAGGAATTCCAGGAATTTTACCCAGTGTCAGTGAAGGAATGGTATTTCCAAGTCAGGAGAGGGTGCGGGTGGGAGCGGAACCTGTGGGTAGTGGCGTTGCATTGTGTCTGCTGCCCTTGTCTTTCTAGGTTTAGGCCTAGCTATCTCGTTACTGTTCACAAAGACATCAGCCAAGCAGCAGGCCCACATCCAATGAGAAACTCCAGAGCAAAACACATTCTACAAAATTCACAACAAATTAAGCTCAGCCATAAAACTGAGAAGCACGTCACCAAAGCAGTTTACAATTGAACAAGGTGACTTCAGTTCTGAGTGTTGAGCTCACTGCGAGGGATTACAAACTTGTCAGGACTACGTGCCACATCTCCACTCGACCAGAGATTATTATAAATGAGGTGAAGTTTAGAAAATATTACCAAGTATTTCAGCCAATGCCCAGCGTGATGAGAGCCTCCTTTCTGTGCCAGCTGCTCTGGATAGATTCAGGCCAGCTCCGACTGAAATGAATTCCACACCACAATACTCCTGGCCAATTGGCACAAGCCAATGGCAATCTGGACCCTCAGGATCAGGGAAAAACTACTGTGGGGACCTGAGATCCCACTCAGGCCCAGTCAGGGCTCAAGCCTGTCAGCCAGATTGGGTAAGGGGTGCAGTTGGCGAGTGAGGACTCTGTTGGGATAGGGTAGAGAAATCTAACTGAGTTTTCAACTAAGAGCTTGGAGAGGAGATGGGGCTATGGAGCTGTCCCTCAGCCTGTTCTCCACATTAGCACAGCTCCACACAGGCTCTTCAGCCTTGCTCAGTTAGCTCCTGCATTTAATCATTGCAATATCTCCTTCGACTGCAGCTTCCAAACCCTCTAACATCTAGAAGGACAAGAGCAGCAGATACCTGGGATCACCCTCCACCTGGAGGTTCCCGTCCAAGTCACTCCCCATCCTGACTGGGAAATATATCGGCCGTTCCTTCAGTGTCGCCGGGTCCAAATCCTGGAGCTCCCTCCCTAACAGCACGGTGGGTGTACCTACACCTCAGGGACTGCAGCGGTTCAAGAAGGCAGCTCAGCACCACCTTGTCAAGGGGCAATTAGGGATGGACAATAAATGCCGGCCGAAGCAGCGATGCCTACATCCCACTGAACAAATTTTGAAAACATTAAACCGCCTGAAGATTTCAATCAATCCATTTGTTCTCTGAATGATATATCTATTTATTCCCCCTCCCTCACTCTCCGCTTCCACTTTCTTTCTCTCCATTTTACAAACCTCACTGATCTGAATATTTATCTTTCCAAATTCTGCTCTGTTGAAGGACTGAGAGACCCAGAGCATTAATAGTCCAATCGTTCCTCTTCAAGTATTTCCGGAATCCACGGCTTTCCTTTCAAACTTCCAGAAATTCTACTTTGTATTTCTGTTGGAATTTTGTTTTGCGTTGTTGCCTGTTTATGAAGCCAGAGAAACCTATTGGCACATTACTCAACAATCACATCCCTCACCTGGACTGACCTCTGTAATTCAGGACACACTACACATGGAACTAATTGAGTGCTACCGTTCTCACAGAATTGTCAGAGACACAGAACAGTCAACATTAAAGCAGTAGCGGGTGGCACAGTGGTTCGCACTGCTGCCTCACGGCGCCAAGGACCCGGGTTCGATCCCGGCCCCAGGTGACTGTCCGTGTGGAGTTTGCACATTCTCCCCGTGTCTCCTTGGGTCTCACCTCCACAACCCAAAGATGTGTAGGGTAGGTGGATTGGCCATGCTAAATTGCCCCTTAATTGGAAAAACTAATTGGGTTCATTTCATTTCATTTCATATTAAAACAACAAACATTAAACTGATCAGCCATTATAACCCTTGCCCCATACTCAGTTCTATTGACCTCTAAGGACTCAGATATCAGGCATGCAGTGCCTCACCTAGTTACATTTATAAAGCCTCTTTAATTGAGTAAATCAGACAACAGTTGACCTCCACGCACATAAGGATGACCAAACCTTGGTCAAAGAGGCCAGTTTTAAGGCGCTTCTTAAAGGTGGAGAGGTTATGAGGCAGAGGGGAGTAAGGGAGGGAATTCAGAGCTCAGGGCCAAGGACAACCGGAGGCAATAATTGAGCGGTAGAAATTGGGATGACTGAGAGGTCAGAATTGAAGGAACACAGACACCTCATTAGATTAGAACATAGAACATAGAACTGTACAGCACAGTACAGGCCCTTCGGCCCACGATGTTGTGCCGAACTAGTCTGAAACTAAGATCAAATCAACCTACTCCCAATCATTCTAGTGCACTCCATCTGCCTATCCAATAACCGCTTGAAAGTTCCTAAAGTGTCCGACTCCACTACCATAGCTGGGAGTGCGTTCCACGCCCCAACCACACTCTGAGTAAAAAACCTATCTCTGACATCCCTCCTATATCTTCCACCCTGAACCGTATAGTTATGCCCCCTTGTAACAGCTGCATCCACCTGAGGAAAAAGTCGCTGAAAGTCCTCTCTATCTATCCCTCTCATCATCTTATACACCTCAATTAAGTCACCTCTCTTCCTCCTCCGCTCCAATGAGAAAAGATTGTAGAGAGCTGGAGGAGATTAAACGGCGAGTCAGGGGTGAAAGTACAGAGGGAATATAATTTGACTGATAATGCAGAGACCCAGACTAATGCTCTGGAAACATTAGTTGGTGGAATTTAAGTTTGGCCAGTAAAATCTGGAATATAAAATCAGTCTCAGTAATGGTGACCATGAATCATTGATTGCCATAAAAACCCATCTGGTTTACTAATGTCTCTTTGGGGAAGGATGTCTGTTGTCCTCACCTGGCCTAGCCTCCATGTGGTTCCAGATCCTCAGCAATATTGATTCTTAAATGACCTGTGAAATGGCCGAATAGTTCAAGGGCAAGTAGGAATTGACCGTAAGTGCTGACCCCGCCCAGCGACCCCCACACCCCATGAGAGAATAAAGAAAAAAAAAGGCACGAGGATGCAAATTTTAAAACTAAGGTGTTGTTGGGCGGGGTATCAGTGTAGGTCAGCGAGCACAGCAGAGGGATGATTGGGATTTGATACAAATTCAGAATGTGGGCAACAGTTTGTCATGTGGCCATGGGCTGGGCACGCTAAACCTTGATCATGACTTCAGATAGCAGCACTCTCCCCCTCCCCCAGCCCCAACAAAGTGGCTGGATGTACAACGACAACACGTCATGTGACAAGGATTACTGGTACAACCAGAGAAATATTGGTCAATGGTGCAGTTCAATCGACCTCTGACGCACAGCACTGCGAAGGTGGGGGTCGGACAGACCTCAGCTCGCTGTGTTAGAATCCACAAGGAAAACAATGTGCAGATCTCTCCTCCAGACTCCAACTCCACTGATTTCTCAATATTTTGCTTTGGGGACCTGTAAACACGGTGATGGTGTACGGCCAATGAAAGACGTAAAAAACAGAACTCTCTTTTGGAGTTGTTTAGCTCCTTGTTTATCCGTCTGTCTCGATGAGGAACTTCAATCACATGCTTACTTTCCAGTCAGCATGACGAGAGATATCTGATCGGAATTATTAACAGCTTAGTGAAGAAATGGATAAAGGAGCCAGTCAGAGCCACAGAGGCAGCAACATTGGAGTACAGTGGGAGACAGGGGTGTGGATGGATCTTTGAGATACACTTCGAGTGGCTCGTTGGCCTTTATGACTTTTAGCTTCTCGGCCTTAAACTCTATAATTCCACCCCTAAAGATTTCTATCTCTCTTGTTTTCGAATTTTAAACAATCCTTAAAACAAACATTTTTGACCGAAGAATTTGGTCACATTTCCTCACATCTCCCCATCTCTCTATCCTCCCCCAGCCCTACAACACTCCAGTTATTTGTGCTCCTCCTCTTGAACATCCCCCATTTCCACCATTGACAGCTGTGCCTTTAGTTGTCTCGGCCCCAAGTTCTGAATTGCCTCCCTACACTTCTCTAACTCTTCTTCCACCTTTAAGATGCTCCTTAAAATCTACCTCTTTGACCAAGCTTTCAGTCATCTGAAGCAGATGGAATGAAGCAGTTCATGTCTAAATGCAGCAAGACCTGGACCACATCCAGGCTCAGGCTGACTAGTGGCAAGTAACGTTCATACCACAGAGCCAGGTAATGACCATCTCCAACAAGAGAGGATCTAAGCACCACCCCTTGACATTCAATGGCATTACCATCACTGAATCCCCCACAATTAACATCCTGGGGGTTACCATTGATCAGAAACTGAACTGGACTAACCATATTAAAACTGTGGCTACCAGGGCAGGGCAGAGACGAGCAATCCTGCAGTGAGTAACTCACTACCTGACCCCCCCAAAGCCTGTCCACCACCTACAATATTCTCCACTTGCCTGGATGAGTGCAGCCACAACAACAGTCAAGAAGCTCGACACCATCCAGGGCAAAGTAGCCCCGCTTGATTGCTCCCCCTTCCACAAACATTCAAACCCTCCACTACCGACAAACAGTGTGATGCACTATCAATTACCACAAAGACGAGAGGAGTGGATTAATCGAGGCTTTATTGAGTAAAGATGTTGTGCCTCCTGTAGCTACTACCAGAATGGCTGCAGCACCGGCGAGCACACACACTTATACACCGCCTACTGGGCGGAGTCAGCAGGCAGGGATTTACCCATGTACCTCTAGTATATGTGTCTTACCGTAATACATATAGTACAGCTAGTGGTGCCTACCACACAGTGGTAGCCATTTGTACCATCAACAAGATGCACTGCAGGAACACAAAGGTTGGTAGATAAATGCAAGTTGTTGTTTTGTCTCTGACTTTTCCCATCAGTGATTCTCACTCTCTGATTTCACACAGCATTCTGCCTTTCTCAACATGTCGAATCACCAGCTCACAATCTCACTGATCTTTTCCCTTCTTGGGTACATAGTAAGAAGGAGAGGCCGTTCAGCCCCTCGAACCTGTTCCACCATTCAACCAAATCATGGCTGATGTGTATCTTCACTCCATTGACCTGCCTTGCTTCCGCATTCGTTATTATTTACTCAACAAAAATCTATCAATCTGAGCTTTAAACCTTTCAGGTGATCCCAGCCTCAAGGGGAATACGAGAATTCCAGAATTCCACTACCATCTGTATAGAGAAATCTTCCTTGGCATCACCCAGGAACAGTCCATCTCAAACTGTAAGATCCAGCTTCCTTTTTCTGTACCAGAGGAAATGGTTTTCTCTTGCTTTCTCTCCAAGTAGCTCCTTCAATCTTCCTGATCTCAATGAGGTCCCTCTTGCAGCTCCAGTATCATTCTCGTGAATCTGTACTCCGCCTCCTCCAGGATTCCCACACTGCTCTGATGGCAGAGGTCAGTCTGGAGAGAGGATTCCAGCTCCACAATTCCTCAATCGACCTCAGGGCCGAGATGCAGAAACATCACAGCTGCCGGCAATCCTATTAAAACATGCCAAACTGGAAGTAAACACTGCTCCGTGCTCCAGTGTCACCGGTGTCTGATTTCATACCAGACTGACCGGATTTTAGCCAGACTGCCCACTGCCCAATATCGGTGCCTACATGTCCCAGAGTGAGGACAGAGGGACCATTTAAAAAGACATGCACCTCACGTAATTTCACAAAATTATTCACCCAGGCCTCAGATAAAGGAGTCTAACAGACAACGGTCCTGAAGCTGTCCATGTCCAAATGCAGCAAGACCCGGACAATCTCCAGGGTTGGGCTGACAGGTGGTAAGTAACATTCGTGCCACACAAGGGCCAGGCATTGACCATCTTTTACAAGCGTTCAACTAACCACTGCTCCTTGACATTCAATGGCATTACCATTGCTGAATCAATATCCTGGGGGTTACCAGAAACTGAACTGGACTAGCCATATTAATGCTGTGGCTACTGGAGCAGGTTTGGGTTCGGCTAGGAATCCTGTGATGAGCAACTCACCTCCTGACCCCCCCCCCCCCCCCCCTCCCCCCCACTCCCCAAAGCCTGCCCACCATCCAAAAGGCACGTCAGGAGTGTAATGGGATACTCTCCACTTGCCTGGATGAGTGCAGCTCCAACAACACTCAAGAAGCTCCCATCCAGGACAAAGCAGCCCTGATTGCTCCCCCCTTCCGCAAACATTCAAACCCTCCACTGCCGATGAACAGTGGCAGCCGTGTGTACCATCTACAAGATTCACTGCAGTAACTCACCAAGGTTCCTGAGGCAGCATCTTCCAAACCCACAACCACCACCATCTAGAACAACAGCAGCAGATAGCTGGGAACCCCACCTCCTGGAGGTTCCCCTCCCAGACACTCACCACCCTGACTGGGAAATATATCGGCCGTTCCTTCACCATCACTGGGACAAAATTCTGGAACTCCCTCCCTAACAGCACAGTGGGTGTACCTACACCTCAGGGACTGCAGCGGCTTCAAGTGGGCAGCTCAGCACCACCTTCTGAAGGATAATTAGAGATGGGCAATACATGCTGACCTAGCCAGCAAGGCCCACATCCTGTCAATGAATTTTTAAAAGCATGACTGGCCAGGAATACACTACCTTTAAATTCACTGCTCTCATTAAGATTTTTCACTTGAAATTAAACTCTTTACTTACAAACTCAGGTGGTCCTCACACATGTTTAGTTTTCGTGGAGTTGCGGATGGGAGGCAGTGAAGCGGGCACCGTTCGGCCCCTCGAGCCTGCTCTGCCATTTAATAAGATCATGGCTGACCTGATAGAAATCTCAAATCAGTTACCCCCCCCCCTGCCTCCGATAACCTATTACCCGCTTGCTGACCAACAATCTATCCAACTCTGCCTTAAAGATATTCCAGGTCTCTGGGCAGGATTTCCTTCCAACAAGCGGGACCTTCCAGTCCCGTCATAGATGACCCCCCAACCCCCCCTCCCCGGTGCCGGAAACAGGCGAGCCAAGTGAAACAGGGCCGGAAGATTCCGCCGGCAGCCAATGGCGAGCCGCTTCCAGCATCGGATCCATGCTGTGGCGGGAAGTCGGAAAATCCCGCACTCTGCCTCCACAAACCTGTCAGGGGGAGAGTTCCAGAGACTCACCCCCCTCTCAGTGAAACCATTTTGCAGCACGGTAGCACAGTGGTTAGCACAGTTGCTTCACAGCTCCAGGGTCCCAGGTTCGATTCCCGGCTGGGTCACTGTCTGTGCGGAGTCTGCATGTCCTCCCCGTGTGTGCGTGGGTTTCCTCCGGGTGCTCCGGTTTCCTCCCACAGTCCAAAGATGTGCGGGTTAGGTGGATTGGCCATGATAAATTGCCCTTAGTGTCCAAAAAGGTTGGGTGGGATTGCTGGGATAGGGTGGAGGTGTGGGCTTAAGTGGGGTGCTCTTTCAAAGGACCAGTGCGGACTGGATGGGCCGAATGGCCTCCTTCTGCACTGTAAATTCTATGATCGCTGTTTTAAATGGGCGACCCCTTATTTCTAAAGAGTGAAATATAGATAGGTTATTGATTGACGGATAGATAGTGGTCAAATCCAGATGACCTATTGATTGATCGGTTTGAATAGGAACAGATTTTTCCAACTGGCCCTTCATTAAACTGATTGACTCTGAGTAGGAATCCGGAGCTGAGACTCGTGTGTGTGAGGAGTGATTGTGTGAAAAGTCTGTAATGAAAAGTTTCCTCCCCTAGTCCCCAAGGTTCCAACCACGTGACCAGTCCTGGTAGTCCCAGCCAACTTTAAAACACTGGAGCAGTCCGAGATGCAGGAATGGAAAGTATGTTAATACATAACGTTTCTGGACACAACTGCAGGGGCAGCGGCCAAGCTGGACAGCTCAGCTCGAAGGGAACATGGCAATTAAACATCTGCAAAGTGCCAGGAGCCAGTCCAATGAGATTATAGCCTCATCTCTACGCCCCAACCCCCCCCCCAGCACGTAGCTACGAGCAATATCCTACACAGTCTGTCGAGGGTTCAGTGCATCTGTGTTTTCTGCGTGTCTCCATGACAACTCCCACACATCCTCATCCCATAATATTAGCCCCCACCTGCCCCCCCTTTGGCCCTGTTGCCTGTTTGTTGAGCGTAAAGTGGGGGGGGGGGAAGAGAGAGAGAGAGACAGCAACGGTAGAACAGTTCACAGTCCCGAGTGCCCCATTATCCCGACTGACTAAAGATGCATTTCTAACGGAAATGAAAAGCTTGTCCCTTATCGACATGAACTTCAATCTGTCATCATAAAAATATATCATTCCGCATCCCTATGTGCATGTACAGGAAGAGTCTATTTCTTAAGTGGAGGCCTACAAGGGGGAAAGTTTGGATAGGCCAGAGGAGGGAGACTGGAATAGAACAGATAGAATGAGAGGGGAAGAGGGTGGACAGGAAGCACGAGTGGGGACATAAAAACCAGCATTGAACAACTGGGCCGAATGGCCTGCTGTTTGGGTGCTGCAAATTCTCAGTCACCCCCAAGGACAGGTCCATCAGGGAGCCCTCCCCCCACCATAGCTGAGGAAAAGAGAAACCCTTTTACTGTATCACAGGAAAGTCACCAAATGCCGAGGAAGATTGGCAATAGAAATCCGGAGCCAGGCATCGCCTGCAGTGTGAGGAAGTGTTTAGGGAGTCAAACAAATTAAACCAAGAATTTATGTTTTTTTTTGTCAGCCTCATAACATGACCTCATCCTCACTTGTCCAGGCGTGAGATCATCCCCCGTTCAGCCAAGAGGCAGATTGGAATGTTTCCAAAGGCAGACAAACTGGGAATAGGCCATGTCCATGTGCCCAGCTCAGGAAAAGCTACTGGTTAGGGACAAAAGGGCATTTGGAAAAGTTAACAGGCAGGAACGAGTGCACAAGGCAGCCAGAGTTAAAATAGCATTGCAGTCTGCACAGAGCTCATGTCAGAGCTGGCGGCACAGCGGTTAGCACTGCTGCCTCACAGCACCAGGGGCTCGGGTTCGATTCCAACCTCTGCCTGTGTGGAGTTTGCAATTTCTCCCTGTGTGAGTTCCCTCCCGGTGCTCCGGTTTCCTCCCACAGTCCAAAGATGGGCAGGTTAGGTGGATTGGCCATAGGTGGGGTTACGGGGATTGTGTGGGCTTTGGGCCTAGGTAGAATGCTCTTCAGAGGGCTGGTGCAGACACGATGGGCCAAATGGCCTCCTTCTACACTGTAGGGATTCTCTGAACCCCCCCATGCACCCTTCCCACCCCCCAGCCTGGGTAACTGTGCTCACTTCTGGGAAGTGCCCACTCAGAGGGAAATACACCTACCTTGTACTCCCATTGAGTGTCAGAGATTGAGGAGTGGTCTGGTCGAGGTGGTAAAAGCAAATTACTGCGGATGATGGAGATCTGAAATAAAATAGAAAGTGCTGGAAAACTCAGCAGGAGAGAGGAAAAACAGAGCTAACGTTTGGAGTCCATATGACCCTTTTGCTTCTCGAGATGATTGGGACGGTTCACACAGGCGGAAACTGTTTCCTGTGGTGGAAATCTGGAACAAGTGCGATTGATTAACGTTAGGGTGAGAAGTCGGTCATTTTGTACTTTGGGAGTGGGGCAAATGCAGAACTCTCTCTCCCAACATGCTGGGGGAAAATTGGAGCCTTCAAGCCTGGAATGGGTCAGATTTTATCTTCTTAATGCAAAAGGAGGCCATTCGGCCCATCGAGTCTGCACCAACCAACACTATGAAAGAACACCCTACCTCGGCCCATTCTCCACCTATCCCCACCTAACCTGCACATCTTTGGACTGTGGGAGGAAACCGGAGCACCCGGAGGAAACCCACGCACACACGGGGAGGACTTGCAGACTCCGCACGGTCACCCGAGGCTGGAATTGAACCCTGGTCCCTGGTGCTGTGAGGCAGCAGTGCTAACCACTATGCCACTGTGCCAATCTAATAATAGCTTTGCGTTGACGTTATATAGGAGGATGGTGCAAAGGTGGGCAAATAAAGTTTGGGTGAAAATCAGCTACAATCAGTAAAATAGAGCAACAGGCTTGAGGGGCTGGAGCCTCTTCCTGTTTTCATATTCCTGCGATCTTCTCCTGATCACACCAACAACTTGCATTTATATAGCAACTTTAACAGCCCAATGTCCTTCACAGGAGTGATTTGCAAACAAAATTTGGCACTGAGCCATGTAAGGAGACATTACAATAGTTGTGAGGAATGTGGAGGAACAGAGAGATCTTGGGGTTCATGTCCACAGATCTCTGAAGGTTGCCACTCAAGTGGATAGAGCCGTGAAGAAGGCTTATAGTGTGTTAGCGTTTATTAACAGGAGGCTTGAGTTTAAGAGCCGTGGGGCTATGCTGCAACTATACATGACCCTGGTGAGACCACATTTGGAGCATTGTGTGCAGTTCTGGTCACCTCACTATAGGAAGGATGTGGAAGCATTGGAAAGGATGCAAAGGAGATTTACCAGGATGCTGCCTGGTTTGCAGGATAGGTCTTATGAGGAAAAGTTGAGGGGGCTAGGGCTTTTCTCCTTGGAGCGGAGGAGGATGAGAGGTGACTTAATAGAGATTTATAAGATGATGAGGGGGATAGATAGAGTGGACATTCAGAGACTATTTCCTCAGGTGGATGTAGATGTTACAAGGGGGCATAACTTTAAGATTCAGGGTGGGAGATATAGGAGGTTCTTTACTCAGAGTGGTTAGGGTGTAGAATGGACTGCCTGCTGTGATAGTGGAGTCGGACACTTTAGGAACTTTCAAGCGATTTTTGGATAGGCACATGGAGCACACCAGAATGACAGGGAGTGGGGTAGCTTGATCTTGGTTTCGGACAATGCTGGGTACAACATTGAGGGCCGAAGGGCCTGTTCTGTGTTGTACTGTTCTATGTTCTATGTTGTCTAAAGGCTTGGTCTCTGAGAAAGAAAAAAGCAATTAATAGTGGCACGGTAGCACAGTGGTTAGCACTGCTGCTTCACAGCTCCAGGGACCCGGGTTCGTGTCCAACCTCGGGTGACTGTGTGGAGTTTGCACTTTCTCCCCGTGTCTGTGTGGGTTTCCTCCGGGTGCTCCGGTTTCCTCCCACAGTCCAAAGGTGTGCGGGTTAGGTGGATTGGCCATGCTAAATTGCCCCTGTCGAATAGGTTAGGTGGAGTTACTGGGGAGTGGGCCAAGGTAGGGTGCTCTTTCGGATGATTGGTGCAGACTCGATGGGTTGACTGGCCTCACTCTGCACTGTAGGGATTCTATGACTTTGAATGAATGAGATTTGCCATCTTTTCCCCCGGATTTGGGACTATTTATTTATCTACAGGATGTGCTGTCCCCATTCTGTCAGGTTAACAGGCTGCAAGCTATGTGTGTGTGTGTGTCACTAATTGCTGCTGCACTTTCCCCGTAATGTTAGATTTTCACAAGTCGCCCTGCCTGACAGTATCATCCTGTGTAGGCTTCAATCGAGGCCTTGTCCTTGAGGCTCAATGGGGCCTCTCTCTCCCGGTGAGTGGGCACAAAGGAGCCCTTTAAAGTTGGGAAAGGTCAGTTTGACAACCGCACGCTCACACTGAGATGTGAACTCACTGAGTCTGCAGTTGCTGCTTGTTTAAACCAGCGGTTTGACATCTGAGTTCTTTGAGTGAATCGAGAGTGTGGGTTCAGCAGTCTGATGCTGAAACCGTTCCATTCACAAAAGCCTTGCAATGTTTGAGAGCAACAAGGGAATGTTACGTGTCGTAGCAACATGGAAACCTAGAGCAGCAATTAGGCCATTCGGCCTTTCAGGCCTGCTGTGCCATTCAACGCGATCATGGCTGATCCTCTACCTCGACGCCATACTCCACACTGTGTTCTAGACCCCCCTCAGCCAGAGGAAACCCAGAACTTAACGCCTCTGCCTGGGTTACCTCACTAGGCCGCTGTTTGGTAACGATCCACACAAGGCATTGTGGACCAGGCGTTACGGCACCTCCGGGAGTCTCCCAGGCCTGAGAGACCCTTGGGGGGCTGGGGACACCCTGGCACTCCCTCTGCCACCCGGGCACCTTGACACTGCCAGCCTGGCACCCTGGAAGTGCCACCTGGTGGCTCGGGTGCCAGGCTCAGCTGGTAATGCCAGGGATCGGGTCCAGGGGGCCTTACCAGGTGGAGAGGGGGGTGAGGGGGTGTTCTTGGGGGCCTCCCAAAGGTTAGGGGGGTGGTGAGGTTGAAAACAGGGCAGGGGCCTGAAAGGGGCGGGGTGAAGATTGGGGTAGCTTTCCAAAATGGCGCCCCGATCTGCGAGGAGCCGTTCTGCTGCTAAGTTAAAATGGCTCGAGTTTGGCCTCAGTGGAGTGAAACTCCCCAAGGCCAAAACAATCGGCAAAGTACTGTTGAATAGCCAGGTGATTCTCGGTGCCGCAGCTGGACGTAGCTTACCTGGAGCTCACCTGTGAGAGGGCGATAGGTTTGTGTTCAGGTGCCCCCAGGCTGCCAAAAATCCCGCCCCCGCCGTGGCAGAAATTCTCTGCCACCCGGGAATTGGCGGGGGCGGGAATCACCCCAGGCCGATCGGCAAGCCCTCCACGCCAATCGGCGAGCCCCCTGCGGTGATTCTTCGGCCCGCGATGGGCCGAAGTCTCGCTGCTGGGAGGCCTCTCCCGCCGCCGAGGTTTGAACCACCTCTGGTGGCGGCAGGATCGGCGGCGCGAGCAGGCCCCCCGGGGGGGGGGGGGGCATTGGGCAATCGGACCCCGGTGAGTGCCCCCACGGTGGCCAGGCCCGCGATTGGGGCCCACCGATTGGCAAGCGGGCCAGTGCCGTGGGGGCACTCTTTCTCCTCCGCCGCTGCCACGGCCTCCGCCATGGCAGAGGCGGAAGAGAATCCCCCTACAGCGCATGCGCCGGTGGTGACGTCAGCAGCAGGTGCCACTGACCTCACCACTGGCACATGCGTGAACCGGCGAAGGCCTTTCGGCCAGCCCCGGCGCCGGACGGTGGGCATCCAAGGCCGCTGGTGCCGGTTTTGGCGGCAGTCGGCGTGGTGCCAACCGCTCCGGCGCGGGCCTAGCCCCCAAAGGTGCGCAGAGTTCCGTGCCTTTGGGGAGGCCCGACGCCGGGGTGGTTGGCGCCACTCCCCTACGCCAGGACCCCCCACCCCGCCAGGTAGGGGAGAATCCCGCCCCACGTCTTCAGTTGCCAGGGCTTTCTGCTTTGGAATTCCCTTCGTAAACCTAGAGTCGCCAACTGTGATTAAATATATTCCTCGAGATGTCATCACATGATGTGTCCCCCACGCTGCAGACTGTAGTCGGTCAGCACATCGATCCTTGTGACATACGGCATTCCTACACAACTGACAAGCAAAATACAATCATTGCCCAATGATGCCAACTGGCTCCCCCACTCCTCCCCCCTCCCCACTTTCAATAGTTTTCTCTCTGGTGAAGAGAAATGTTGAAAGAAGATTTAAAAAGAAAGCTCTCTTTTATTTTACTGTCCCAATGATTTTTCTCCAGCCTTGCTCACAGCAGTGTCCTGGAGACTGATCTTCAATTCCTGGAGAGTCATGGCCAATACTGAAGTTTCCTTAATTGGGCTGTCTTATGCTGCGAAAGGTGATATATAAACGCACTTTGTTGTTGCTTCTTCAAAATCAGGCGTTGAATCTGCCTATTGCCCTGTGCCTCACTTGTTATTCCAGTTCTGTACAATCCACTCAGTCCGATGTGAACTTTGTTTTCCGTTTTCGAAAGTCTCTGCGTGTTCACAGGAGGCTGCACTTTGACAATGTGGAGCAGATGTTATCTCACACCTGGCCAGGGGTTTGGGGATTGAGCTCTGCCGGGGCTGATGGTTTCCCAGGAGGGATCCAGCAATAAGGGGCGGTCAGCCAAGTCCAGCTGCCTTCACTCCTCTGAGCTCTCCTGCAGTCAGCTGCTGACATGTGGCTGTCAGGCAGGCAGGATGGGCTGCTGACATGTGGCTGTCAGGCAGGCAGGATGGGTAGCTGACATGTGGCTGTCAGGCAGGCAGGATGGGTAGCTGACATGTGGCTGTCAGGCAGGCAGGATGGGCTGCTGACATGTGGCTGTCAGGCAGGCAGGATGGGCTGCTGACATGTGGCTGTCAGGCAGGCAGGATGGGCTGCTGACATGTGGCTGTCAGGCAGGCAGGATGGGCTGCTGACATGTGGCTGTCAGGCAGGATGGGTAGCTGACATGTGGCTGTCAGGCAGGCAGGATGGGTAGCTGACATGTGGCTGTCAGGCAGGCAGGATGGGTAGCTGACATGTGGCTGTCAGGCAGGCAGGATGGGCTGCTGACATGTGGCTGTCAGGCAGGCAGGATGGGTAGCTGACATGTGGCTGTCAGGCAGGCAGGATGGGTAGCTGACATGTGGCTGTCAGGCAGGATGGGTAGCTGACATGTGGCTGTCAGGCAGGCAGGATGGGCTGCAGACATGTGGCTGTCAGGCAGGCAGGATGGGTAGCTGACATGTGGCTGTCAGGCAGGCAGGATGGGTAGCTGACATGTGGCTGTCAGGCAGGCAGGATGGGCTGCTGACATGTGGCTGTCAGGCAGGCAGGATGGGCTGCTGACATGTGGCTGTCAGGCAGGCAGGATGGGCTGCTGACATGTGGCTGTCAGGCAGGATGGGTAGCTGACATGTGGCTGTCAGGCAGGCAGGATGGGTAGCTGACATGTGGCTGTCAGGCAGGCAGGATGGGTAGCTGACATGTGGCTGTCAGGCAGGCTGTCAGGCAGGCAGGATGGGCTGCTGACATGTGGCTGTCAGGCAGGCAGGATGGGTAGCTGACATGTGGCTGTCAGGCAGGCAGGATGGGTAGCTGACATGTGGCTGTCAGGCAGGATGGGTAGCTGACATGTGGCTGTCAGGCAGGCAGGATGGGTAGCTGACATGTGGCTGTCAGGCAGGCAGGATGGTTAGCTGACATGTGGCTGTCAGGCAGGCAGGATGGGTAGCTGACATGTGGCTGTCAGGCAGGCAGGCAGGATGGGCTGCTGACATGTGGCTGTCAGGCAGGCAGGATGGTTAGCTGACATGTAGCTGTCAGGCAGGCAGGATGGGCTGCTGACATGTGGCTGTCAGGCAGGCAGGATGGGCTGCTGACAATTGGCTGTCAGGCAGGCAGGATGGGTAGCTGACATGTGGCTGTCAGGCAGGCAGGATAGGTAGCTGACATGTGGCTGTCAGGCAGGCAGGATGGGCTGCTGACATGTGGCTGCCAGGCAGGCAGGATGGGCTGCTGACATGTGGCTGTCAGGCAGGCAGGATGGGTAGCTGACATGTGGCTGCCAGGCAGGCAGGATGGGCTGCTGACATGTGGCTGTCAGGCAGGCAGGATGGGTAGCTGACATGTGGCTGTCAGGCAGGGTGGATGGGTAGCTGACATGTGGCTGTCAGGCAGGCAGGATGGGTAGCTGACATGTGGCTGTCAGGCAGGCAGGATGGGTAGCTGACATGTGGCTGTCAGGCAGGGTGGATGGGTAGCTGACATGTGGCTGTCAGGCAGGCAGGATGGTTAGCTGACATGTGGCTGTCAGGCAGGATGGGTAGCTGACATGTGGCTGTCAGGCAGGCAGGATGGGTAGCTGACATGTGGCTGTCAGGCAGGCAGGATGGGTAGCTGACATGTGGCTGTCAGGCAGGCAGGATGGGTAGCTGACATGTGGCTGTCAGGCAGGCAGGATGGGCTGCTGACATGTGGCTGTCAGGCAGGCAGGATGGGCTGCTGACATGTGGCTGTCAGGCAGGCAGGATGGGTAGCTGACATGTGGCTGTCAGGCAGGCAGGATGGGTAGCTGACATGTGGCTGTCAGGCAGGCAGGATGGGTAGCTGACATGTGGCTGTCAGGCAGGCAGGATGGGTAGCTGACATGTGGCTGTCAGGCAGGCAGGATGGGCAGCTGACATGTGGCTGTCAGGCAGGCAGGATGGGCTGCTGACATGTGGCTGTCAGGCAGGCAGGATGGGCTGCTGACATGTGGCTGTCAGGCAGGCAGGATGGGTAGCTGACATGTGGCTGTCAGGCAGGCAGGATGGGTAGCTGACATGTGGCTGTCAGGCAGGCAGGATGGTTAGCTGACATGTGGCTGTCAGGCAGGCAGGATGGGTAGCTGACATGTGGCTGTCAGGCAGGCAGGATGGGCTGCTGACATGTGGCTGTCAGGCAGGCAGGATGGGTAGCTGACATGTGGCTGTCAGGCAGGCAGGATGGGTAGCTGACATGTGGCTGTCAGGCAGGCAGGATGGTTAGCTGACATGTGGCTGTCAGGCAGGCAGGATGGGTAGCTGACATGTGGCTGTCAGGCAGGCAGGATGGGCTGCTGACATGTCGCTGTCAGGCAGGCAGGATGGGTAGCTGACATGTGGCTGTCAGGCAGACAGGATGGGCTGCTGACATGTGGCTGTCAGGCAGGCAGGATGGGTAGCTGACATGTGGCTGTCAGGCAGGCAGGATGGGTAGCTGACATGTGGCTGTCAGGCAGGATGGGCTGCTGACATGTGGCTGTCAGGCAGGCAGGATGGGCTGCTGACATGTGGCTGTCAGGCAGGCAGGATGGGCTGCTGACATGTGGCTGTCAGGCAGGCAGGATGGGCTGCTGACATGTGGCTGTCAGGCAGGCAGGATGGGTAGCTGACATGTGGCTGTCAGGCAGGCAGGATGGGCTGCTGACATGTGGCTGCCAGGCAGGCAGGATGGGCTGCTGACATGTGGCTGTCAGGCAGGCAGGATGGGTAGCTGACATGTGGCTGCCAGGCAGGCAGGATGGGCTGCTGACATGTGGCTGTCAGGCAGGCAGGATGGGTAGCTGACATGTGGCTGTCAGGCAGGGTGGATGGGTAGCTGACATGTGGCTGTCAGGCAGGCAGGATGGGTAGCTGACATGTGGCTGTCAGGCAGGCAGGATGGGTAGCTGACATGTGGCTGTCAGGCAGGGTGGATGGGTAGCTGACATGTGGCTGTCAGGCAGGCAGGATGGGCTGCTGACATGTGGCTGTCAGGCAGGCAGGATGGGCTGCTGACATGTGGCTGTCAGGCAGGATGGGTAGCTGACATGTGGCTGTCAGGCAGGCAGGATGGGTAGCTGACATGTGGCTGTCAGGCAGGCAGGATGGGTAGCTGACATGTGGCTGTCAGGCAGGCAGGATGGGTAGCTGACATGTGGCTGTCAGGCAGGCAGGATGGGTAGCTGACATGTGGCTGTCAGGCAGGCAGGATGGGTAGCTGACATGTGGCTGTCAGGCAGGCAGGATGGGTAGCTGACATGTGGCTGTCAGGCAGGATGAGCTGCTGGAAGAGGCCAGCACCCTTCCCCTTCGCTGATCCTTGGTTACAGGTTCCCCCACTCGGACATTTGGAGTTTGTCTGATTAGGACATGGTTGTGTTTGTCAAAGAGGGGCACATTTCACTGAGTTCCCCATTGGTACCTGTTTAATAGGCTTCACCCTCTGCTCAGATAAAAGCAATGCTCCCGAAAAGAAAGAAAGATATTCCTTTTGGTGGCACGTCAAACCGTGCTGAATCATTTAACACCAATGAAGTACCCATTGAAGTGTAGTCACAGGTTGTAATGTAAAGCGGGCAGCAAAACACACAGCAAGATCCCTCAAAGAATCACAGAATGGTTATGGTGCAGAAGGAGGCCAGCTGGCAGATCGGGACCGAACCGACTCTCACAATGAGCATCCTGACTTAGTGCCATTCCCTTGCCTTTTCCTCGGACCACAGCACGTCGGGTAAGGTTTTCTGCTCTCCCCCCTGCCCCCCTTTCCCACATACCGGAATGTAAAAGCTGCCCACAATTGGCTGGCGCCGGGATCTTCCCGTCCAGCTGCTGTCAAAGGGGATTCCCATTGTTCCCACCCTGTGCGTGCCATGGTGGGGTGTCACCATCGGTGGGACGGGAAACTCCGGCTGGCAGGAACAGCCGGAAAATCCCGCCTATTGTTTCTGTCCAAGTAATCGTCTAATGCCCTGTTGCTGCCAAGGTGCCAAGCTGGCATTTCCTGCCTGTGCGCCATTGGGCTGGTGGGGTCCTGCATGGGTGTTGGGGAGGATGCCAGGGGTGGGGGCAGAGACCCCGAGCTGGGGAGAGGTCCAGGATCGCCTCGGGGGCCTCGGAGATGCCATTTAAAAATGGCGTCCCGATCTCTCGCCGCACTACGGAGTTCCGGTGAGCGGATCTCCCCCGTGTTCAAAACGAGGCTATGTGCGGCCATTGAGGCTCCCTATATAACTGCGGGCAGCGGGAAACGTGTGGCTACACAAGCTCATTCCAGGACTTTGTTCCCAGTTGTTTGAACCGAACCCCATGGTCCCTCTGACATTGACCTCAAATCTGCATCCTGTCTGTCCCCAATAAGCTATCACCCCGTTTGCTTACCAAGAAACTATTCACCTCTGCCTTAAAAAATCAAAAGCTCTGCTTCCACCACTCTTTCAGGAAGCGAGTTCCAAAGATTCACAATCTCAGCGTTACACTGTGAGGATAAATTTAAATTTTTGTGCTCAAGTCCCTGAAGTGGGATTGGAACCGACAATGGTCTGGGTGAGAAAGGAGTGAGAGTGAGTTACGGCTGAGACCATTATCCGCACAGTTAATTGTATTATTTACATTCTACAGGAAACGTGGTGCGAGTAAGCCAAGAGATCATCGTAACGGCTCTCCCCGCCAAGCCCTGCACAAGACTGGACTTCCTTCGCCCCTCCTTACAGCGACAGAGATGGGGCTCGTCGTCAGGATCCTGCTCCTCTTCGTTGCGGTGTTCCTGGACGGAGGCCACTGCGGCGTCTTTGTGAAGACCATCCGCCAGAGGAGGGCGCTGCTGCCCAACATCACCTCCAGCCACCCCACCACCTTCAACCACGTCTACAACATCCAGCTGCCCCACTGCAAGTCCTGCACGCCCAACATCTCCAAACCCCTGGCCCGCATCTTTGAGGCTCAGGATGAGGCCAGGGATGACAAGCGCTTCGAGCACACCATCGACCCCACCAACCAAGTTGTCTTCACCCACAGGATCAACATCCCTCCCCAGGTGTGCGGCTGCGATGACATCCAGGCCCTCCTGAGTCGGCTGGAGACCCTCGAGAAGCAGGTGGTTACGCTGCGCCGACAGTGCTCCAGCAATACGTGCTGTGGTGAGTCCACTCTCTGACAGGCTGGGCCTGGGCGAGAATCACGGTCACTGTAGTTCACTATGTGGGCAACCATTTCAATGATGGGGGACTGGAGGAGGTCAGGTTATTGTAGGTAAAAGAAAACATGGGGTCCTGTTTAAAAATAAGGGGTCGCCCATTTTCTTTCATTCACAGGATGTGGGCATTACTGGTTAGGCCGGCATTTGTTGCCCATCTCTAACTCCGGTTGTTCAGGCCAGGTAAGGACGAAAGATTTCCTCCCCTGAAGGACCCGATGGTCATTAGTGAACCCTGTGGTTCCCGGTCATCATTAATGATGAATTCAGATCCCAAATCTGCTGTAGTGGGATTCAAATCTGTCTGCAGTGCCCGGGGACACCCCACCCCACCCCAGGCCTCTGGATTTCTGGTCCAGTAGAAGTGCCACTTTTTTTTTATTCGTCCATGGGATGTGGGTGTGGCTGTCTGGGCCAGCATCCATCTGGATCTGGATGCACATGCAGCCCATTACTTCAATGACATTAGTGAATCAGATGGATTTTTATGACAATCGACAATGGTTTTGTGGTCATTATTAGAATTTTGGGGCAGCACGGTGGCGCAGTGGTTAGCACTGCTGCCTCATGGCGCTGGGGTCCCAGGTTCGATCTCGGCTCTGGGTCAGTGTCCGTGTGGAGTTTGCACATTCTCCCCGTGGGTTTCACCCCCACAACCCAAAGATGTGCAGGGCAGGTGGACTGGCCGTGCTAAATTGCCCCTTAATTGGAAAAAATGAATTGGGTACTCTAAATTTTAAAAAAAATGATTAGACTTTTAATTCCAGATTATTCTGAATTACTCATCCACAGCAATACCGCTACGCCACTGCTTCTGTAACATTTGTGTTTTGAGGAGAATTGCTGCACTTTTGATGGTTTTTTCGGGCCTAACTGATTGCTCTCTTTCCAGGTACAAAGAATGCGATAGATTGTGGGCCCCACGGGACTTTCAGCTCCTCTGCCTGTGGCTGTGTCTGTGAGGTTGGCTGGAGCGGGCCCACATGTTCCAAGGTCAGCTGCCCAGCGAACTGCCACCCTCGCCAGGGGGACTGCGTGGCTGGCCGCTGTGTGTGCCGTGAGGGCTTCATGGGCGAAGACTGCAGTCAGGAGATCTGCCCCGACGATTGCAATGACCAAGGGCGCTGCATTGACGACAGGTGCGTCTGCTTCCCCGGTTACACAGGGTACGGCTGCACTGAGGAAATCTGCCCCGATGATTGCAGAGGCCACGGGAGATGTGTCGACGGGCGCTGTGTCTGCAACAAGGGCTACTCCGGGTTTGACTGCGGGCTTGAAGACTGTCCAGGAGGCTGCAGTAGTCAGGGGCACTGCATCGAGGGGAAGTGCGTCTGCAACGCAGGCTTCTCTGGAAGCGATTGTAGCCAGCTGGATTGCCCCTCTAACTGTCACGGCCGAGGGAACTGTATTAAGGGAAAATGCATCTGCAAGAAAGGGTTTATTGGGCCTGACTGTGGAGAGAAAGCTTGTCCTCAGAACTGTAACGACCGAGGAAGATGTGTCAACGGCAAGTGTGTCTGCAACACAGGCTATTCAGGGCCTGCTTGCAGTG
Source organism: Scyliorhinus canicula (assembly GCF_902713615.1). Classification (NCBI taxonomy): domain Eukaryota; kingdom Metazoa; phylum Chordata; class Chondrichthyes; order Carcharhiniformes; family Scyliorhinidae; genus Scyliorhinus; species Scyliorhinus canicula. Next base: position 9,340,778 of record NC_052158.1, read on the forward strand.
TTCAGGCCTGTCCCGATAACTGTAACCAACGGGGAAAATGTGTCAATGGCAAGTGTGTCTGCAACACAGGCTATTCAGGGCCTGCTTGCGGTGTCCAGGCCTGTCCCCAGAACTGTAACGATCGAGGAAGATGCGTCAATGGCAAGTGTGTCTGCAACACAGGCTATTCAGGGCCCAAATGTAGTGTCCAGGCCTGTCCCCAGAACTGTAACGATCGAGGAAGATGCGTCAATGGCAAGTGTGTCTGCAACACAGGCTATTCAGGGCCTGCTTGCGGTGTCCAGGACTGTCCCCAGAACTGTAACGATCGAGGAAGATGCGTCAATGGCAAGTGTGTCTGCAACACAGGCTATTCAGGGCCTGCTTGCGGTGTCCAGGCCTGTCCCCAGAACTGTAACGATCGAGGAAGATGCGTCAATGGCAAGTGTATCTGCAACACAGGCTATTCAGGGCCCAAATGTAGTGTCCAGGCCTGTCCCCAGAACTGTAACAATCAAGGACGCTGCATTGATGGGAAGTGCGTCTGCAAGGATGGCTTCACAGGAAATGACTGTTCAATAGGTGAGATGCCGTCCTCCCTCTCTCTTTCTCGTGTTGGTGTAGATGCAGAGCAACAGCTCTTTGAGCCGTTTAATCATTAAACCAGACAATGATGAGTCGGAATAAGATCAGAAAATGCTGTAAAAACTCAACAATTCTCAGAGCATCTGTGAGGAGAGAAACAGAGTTTTTATTTAATAAACATTTTATTGAGGTATTTTTGGTATTCTAGCAATAACACAATAAACAATGTACATGAAACTATAAACATAGTGCAAAAGCCGTCGGCCTCCCTTACCGGTCCCACCTTTATTAACCCCCTACTCTGAGCTAAACTAACCCCCCCCCCCCCCTCTCTTCTGCTGACGGTTAATTTTCCACAAAGAAGTTGACGAACGGTTGCCACCTCCGGGCGAACCCTAACAGTGACCCTCTCAAGGCAAACTTGATTTTCTCCAAACTGAGAAAGCTAGCCATGTCCGATAGCCAGGTCTCCGACTTCGGGGGCTTTGAGTCGCTCCAAGCTAATAGTATCCATCTCCGGGCTACCAGGGAAGCAAAGGCCAGAACGTCTGCCTCTTTCCCCTCCTGGATTCCCGGATCCTCCGACATCCCGAAAATCGCCACCTCTGGACTCAGTGTCACCCTTGTTTTTAACACCGTGGACATGACATCTGCAAACCCCTGCTAGAATCCCCTAAGCTTCGGACATGCCCAGAACATGTGGACATGGTTCGCTGGTCCTCCCACACACTTTGCACACCTGCCTTCCACCCCAAAGAATCTGCTCATCTGGGCCACTGTCACGTGAGTCCGGTGAACGACCTTGAATTGTATCAGGCTGAGCCTGGCACATATTGTGAACGTGTTGACTCTACTCAACGCATCCATCCATAGACCATCTTCTGTTTCTCCTCCCACCTCCTCCTCCCACTTGTGCTTCAGCTCCTCGGTCTGCGTGTCCTCTGGCCCCATAAATTCCTTGTAAATGTCAGAGACGCTCCCTTCCCCTACCCACCCCCTGGAAACTACCCTGTCCTGAATCCACCTTAGTGTCAGGGGTGGGAAGGTTGACACCTGTTTACGTAGGAAGTCCCGCACCTGCAGACACCTGAATTTGTTTCCCCTCGCCAGCCCAAACTTCTCCTCCAGCGCCCTCATACTCGGAAAGCTCCCCTCTATAAACATATGAAATGAAAAATGAAATGAATGAAATGAAAAATGAAATGAAAAGAAAATCGCTTATTGTCACGAGTAGGCTTCAATGAAGTTGCTGTGAAAAGCCCCTAGTCGCCACATTCCGGCGCCTGTCCGGGGAGGCTGGTACGGGAATCGAACCGTGCTGCTGGCCTGCTTGGTCTGCTTTAAAAGCCAGCGATTTAGCTGAGTGAGCTAAACCAGCCCCTATCCCCCATCGTCTCAATCCCTGCTCTCCGCCACATCCGGAACCCCCCCATCCATACTCCCCGGGGCAAACCGGTGATCGTTACAGATCGGGGACCAGACCGATGCCCCCACTGCTCAACATATCTCCTCCATTGCCCCCAGACTCTCAGGGCCGCCACCACCACGGGGCTGGTGGAGTACCGTGCCGGCAGGAACGGCAGAGGCGCAGTTACCAACGCCCCCAGACTGGTGCCGCCTCCATTTGCTCCCATGCCGACCCCTTCCCCCACCACCCACTTCCTGATCATGGCTATATTCACCGCCCAGCAACAGTTACTAAAATTTGGCAGCACCAGCCCGCCCTCTACCCAACTCCACTCAAGCATTACCTTCCTTACTCGTGGGGTCTCGCCCGCCCAGACAAAGCCAGAGGTCACTTTGTTGACCCGTTTAAAAAAGGACCGCGGAATAAAGATGGGGAGACACTGAAATACAAACAGGAATCTCGGGAGGACCGTCATCTTCACCGTCTGCACCCTCCCAGCCAGCGACAACGGAAGCTCGTCTCATCTCCGAAAATCGTCCTTCGTTTGATCTACTAATCGGGCCAGATTTAATTTATGCAGCCAGTCCCATTCCCACACCACTTGAATGCCTAGGTACCTAAAACTTCCCCCTACTTAACGGCAGCTCCCCCAATCGCCTCTCCTGTCCCCTCGCCTGGACCGCAAACATCTCACTTTTCCCCATGTTTAGCTTATACCCCGAAAACCGGCCAAATTCCCCGAGAATCCTCATGACATCTTCCATCCGCTCTATTGGGTCCAGAAGCAGGTCATCTGCATAGAGAGAGACTGTGCTCCACCTCCCCCCCCCCCCCCCCCCCCCCCCTCCACCTCCCAGACCAGCCCCTTCCAGCCCCTTGAGGCTCTCAGAGCAATTGCCAACAGCTCTATAGCTAGCGTGAACAGCAGTGGAGAGAGGGGGCATCCCTATCTTATCTCCCGGTGCAGTCTAAAATAGTCCGATGTTGTCCTATTCATCCGTACACTTGCCAGAGGAGCCTGATACAGCAACCTGACCCAGTCAATAAAGCCCTGCCCAAATCCGAACCGCCCCAGTACCTCCCACAGATATTCCCATTCTACTCGATCAAAAGCCTTTTCTGCATCCATTGCGACCACTACCTCCACCTCCCTACCTTCCGGGGGCATCATGATCATGTTTAACAACCTTCTTACATTGGTCACCAACTGCCTACCCTTAACAAACCCCGTCTGGTCCTCCCCAATAACGTCCGGAACACAATCCTCAATCCTGGAGGACAAAATTTTGGTCAGCAATTTGGCATCCACATTCAACAGGGATATCGGCCTGTCGGACCCACACAGCTACCTTAAGGATGTTGTTTAAATTAGATTATCTCTCATTCTTCTAAATTCCAATGAGTAGAGTCCTAACCTGTTCAACCTTTGCTCATAAGACAGTGCCTCCATATCGGGGATCATCCTAGTGAACCTTCTCTGAACTGCCTCCAATTAAATCATACATTTCCTTTAATAAGATGACTAAAACTGCTCACAGTTCTCCAGATGTGGCCTCACCAGTACCTTGTACAGTTGCAGCACGACTTCCCCACTCTTATACTCCAACCCCCTTGAAATCAAGGCCAATGTTCCATTAGCCTTCCTGATTACCAGCACGGTAGCCTTGTGGATAGCACAATTGATTATCAGGAAGTATATCAGGAACAAAAGAATGACTAGAGTAAGATTAGGGCCAATCAAGGATAGTAGTGGAAAGGTGTGTGGAATCGGAGGAGATAGGGGAAGCATTAAATGGATATTTTTCGTCAGTGTTTACACTGGAGAAAGACAATATTGTCGAGGAGAATACTCAGGTTCAGTCGACCAGGCTAAATGGAATTGAGGTTCACAAGGAGGAGGTATTAGCAATTTTGGAAAGTGTCAAAATAGATAAGTCCCCTGGGCCAGATGGGATTTATCCTAGGATTCTCTGGGAAGCCAGGGAGGAGATTGCAGACCCTTTGTCCTTGATCTTTATGTCGTCTTTGTCGACAGGAATAGTGCCGGAAGACTGGAGGATAGCAAATGTTGTCCCCTTGTTCAAGAAGGGGAGTAGAGACAACCCTGGTAATTATAGACCTGTGAGCCTTACCTCGGTTGTGGGTAAAATGTTGGAAAAGGTTATAAGAGATAGGGTTTATAATCATCTTGAAAAGAACAAGTTGATTAGCGATAGTCAACACGGTTTTGTGAAGGGTAGGTCATGCCTCACAAACCTTATTGAGTTTTTTGAGAAGGTGACCAAACAGGTGGATGAGGGTAAAGCGGTTGATGTGGTGTATATTGATTTCAGTAAGGCATTTGATAAGGTTCCACACGATAGGCTATTACAGAAAATAAGGAAGTATGGGATTGAAGGTGATTTAGTGTTTGGATCAGTAATTGGCTAGCTGAAAGATAGAGGGTGGTGGTTGATGGCAAATGTTCATCCTGGAGTTCAGTTACTAGTGGTGTACCGCAAGGATCTGTTTTGGGGCCACTGCTGTTTGTCATTTTATAAATGACCTGGAAGAGGGTGTAGAAGGATGGGTTAGTAAATTTGCAGGTGACACGAAGGTCGGTGGAGTTGTGGATAATGCTGAAGGATGTTATAGGATACAGAGGGACATAGATAAGCTGCAGGCTGGGCTGAGAGGTGGCAGATGGAGTTTAATGCGGAAAAGTGTGAGGTGGTTCAGTTTGGAAGGAGTAACAGGAATGCAGAGTACTGGGCTAATGGCAAGATTCTTGGTAGTGTAGATAAACAGAGAGATCTCGGCATCCAGGTACATAAATCCCTGAAAGTTGCCACCCAGGTTAATAGGGCTGATAAGAAGGCATATGGTATGCTAGCCTTTATCAGTAGGGGGATTGAGTTTCGGAGCCACAAGGTCATGCTGCAGCTGTACATAACTCTGGTGCGGCCGCTCCTGGAGTACTGCGTGCAGTTCTGGTCACCACATTATAGGAAGGATGTGGAAGCTTTGGAAAGGGTTCAGAGGAGATTTACTAGGATGTTGCCTGGTATGGAGGGAAGGTCTTACGAGGAAAGGCTCAGGGACTTGAGGTTGTTTTCGTTAGAGAGGAGAAGGCTGAGAGGTGACTTAATAGAGACATATAAGATAGTCAGAGGGTTAGATAGGGTGGACAGTGAGAGTCTCTTTCCTCGGATGGTGATGACCAACACGAGGGGACATAGCTTTAAATTGAGGGGTAGTAGATATAGGACAGATGTCAGAGGCAGTTTCTTTACTCAGAGAGTAGTAGGGGTGTGGAACGCCCTGCCTGCAACAGTAGTAGACTCGCCAATTTCAAGGGCATTTAAGTGGTCACTGGATAGACATATGGATGAAAATGGAATAGTGTAGGTCAGATAGGCTTCAGATGGTTTCACAGGTCGGCGCAACATCGAGGGCCGAAGGGCCCGTGCTGCGCTGTAATGTTCTATGTTCTATGTTCTATGTTCACAGCTCCAGGGTCCTAGGTTCGATTCCGGCTTGGGTCACTGTCTGTGTCGAGTCTGCACATCCTCCCCGTGTGTGCGTGGGTTTCCTCCGGGTGCTCCGGTTACCTCCCACAGTCCAAAGATGTGCAGGTTAGGTGGATTGGCCATGATAAATTGCCCTTAGTGTCCAAAATTGCCCTTAGTGTTGGGTGGGGTTACTGGGTTATGGGGATAAGGTGGAGGTGTTGACCTTGGGTAGGGTGCTCTTTCCAAGAGCCGGTGCAGACTCGATGGGCCGAATGGCCTCCTTCTGCACTGTAAATTCTATGATATCTATGAATTCTATGATTACCTGCTGGATCTGTGCTGGCTTTCGGCGTTCCATGCACATATACCCCCACGTCCCTTTGTGTTACAGCTTTCTGAAATGTTTCTCCATTTAAATAATACCCTGTTCTTTAGTTCTCCCTTCCAAAATGAGCAACTTCACGTTTTCCCACATTAGACTCCATTTGTCAACTTTATTCGCACTTACTTAACCTACGAATATCTCTTTGCAAACTGCTTGCATCCCTCTTCCAACTTGCCTTTCCAGCTATTTTTGTGTCCCTGCAAATTTGGCTACAGTTCATTCAGTTCCTTCCTGCAAGCCATGAATATATATTGTAAACAGTTACAGTCCCAGCACTGATCCCTGTAGAACCCAACTGCTTACAGGTCACAACTTGCTGTTTCCTGCCCATTACTCAATTCTCTATCCATGCCAATATACTGCCTCCAACACCATGGGCTCTTATCTTATAACGTTTTGTGAGGTAACGTAGCAAAATCCTTCTGAAAGTCTACATGCAACACATCTACCCACTGTGGTGGAGACTTCCTCGAAAACCTTGAATAAAATAGTCACCATCTCCCTTCCAGGAAGCCATGACCACTCTGCCTAATCAGATTGCGATATTCCAAATGTGCTGCTATTACATCCTTAATAACGATTCCAACATTTTTCCAACAATTGATGTTCGGCTAATCGGCCTACTGTTACCTACTTTTTGTCTCCCTCTCTTTTTGAATGTGGTGTCACGTTAGCAGTTTTCCAATCCTCCGGTACTTCTCCAGAATCCAAGGATTTGGGGAAAATTGCAACCAGTGCATCCACTATCACTGCAGCTGCTTCTTTCCGGATCCCAGGATACAAGCCAGGATCAGCCCCATTATCCCACTTGGACTTCAGCAAGGCTTTTGAGAAGGTTCCACACGAGAGACTGATAGTGAAGGTCAGAGGCCATGGGATCCAAGGAAATTTGGCAAATTGGATCCAAGATTGGCTGAGTGGCAGGAAGCAGAGGGAAGATGGTCAAGGGATGATTTTCTGACTGGAAGCCTGTGTCCAGTAGGGTCCCACAGGGATCAGTGTTGGGACACCTGTTTGTGGTTTATATAAATGATTTTGACATGAATGTAGGAGGGTCGATCAGTAAGCTTGCGGATGATAGGGAAATTAGTGGGGCAGTAATTAGCGAGAAGGATAGACTTAGATTACAGGAGGATATAGATGGGCTGATCAGTGGCAAATGGAATTCAATCTGGATAAGTGTGAGGTGATGGACTTGGGCAGGACAAACAAGGCAACGGAATACAGGATAAATGGCAGGACCCTGGGAAGTACTGAGGATCAGAGGGCCCTTGGTCTGCATGTACACCGGTTTCTTAAGGTAGGAGGGCAGGTGGATACAGTGGTTAAGAAGGCATATGGTATATTTGCCTTTATCAGGCGAAGTTTAGAGTTTAATAGGCAGGGAGGCTATGCTGGAACTGTGTAAAACGTTGATTAGGCCACAGTTAGAGTATTGTGTGCAGTTCTGGAATCCACATTGCAGAAGGTATGTGATCGCACTGGAAAGGGTGCAGAGGAGATTTACCAGCCTGTTGCCTGGGCTGGAGAGTTTTAGCTATGAAGAGAGATTGGATAGACTGGGATTGTTTTCCTTGGAATAGAGGGAACTGAGGGGGAACGTAATTGAGATGTATAAAATTATGAGGGGCATAGGTAGGGAAGACAGGAAGAAATCTTTCCCCTTGGTGGAGGGGTCAATGATCAGGGGGCAAAGAGTTAAGGTCAGGTGAAGGAGGCTTTGAGGGAATGTGAGGGAAACCTTTTCACCCAGAGGGTGGTGGGGGTCTGGAACTCACTGCCTGAGAGGGTGGTGGAGGCAGAGACCCTCATAACATTGAAATAGTATTTAGATGTGCAGCTGTGATGCCAACGCAAACAAGGCTATGGGCCAAATGCTGGAAAATGGGATTAGAATATTTAGGTGGTTGTTTTTAACTGACATGGACACAATGGGCTGAAGGGCCTTTTCTGTGCTGCAGACCTTTATGACTATGACTCTGGTTTGTATAATACTACTTCTCGCTTGATGGTGATGGTATTTTATTCCTCTCCCCTATTCTTTAGTAGTAACGGGATGTTCGAAGCATCTTCCACCATAAAGAACTGATGTAAAATATCTGTTTAACTCCTTTTCCATTCCCATGTTTCCATAACTATCATCCAGATTCATTTTCTAAGGGGCCCATGTTCACTTTGACCTTACCTCTTTTTTATGGTGGGAGAAGTTCTTATTGTCAGGTTTTATATTCCCTGCTAGTTTGCCCTCGTAATTTATTTTCTCTCTCTCTTTAATATCTTTTTGGTCCTCCTTTGCTGGATTCTGGATTGATCCCAACCTTTGGGGCTCACTGACTTTTGCCTCCTTATCTTCTTTTTCTTTGAACTAAATACTCTCCTTAATACTTCCTTACAGGGGTGGTTTGCGCTACAGAATAAGACCAGCAGCGTGGGTTCAATTCCCGTACCGGCTGAGGTTATTCATGAAGGCCCCGCCTTCTCAACCTTGCCCCTTACCTGAGGTGTGGTGATCCTCAGGTTAAACCAGTCAGCTTGCCCCCTCAGAGGGGAAAGCAGCCCATGGTCATCTGGGACTATGGCAACTTTACCTTTTAACTAATACTCTCCTTATCTTTCTTGGTTAGCCATGGTTGGTTTGTATCTCACTTAGAATCTTTCCTCCACACTGAGGGCCATGAACTACCTCCTTAAATGTCTGCCACTATTTGTCTTTCCTGCTAATCCATCCACTCAATCCACGTTGGCGTGATTAATAAGGTCAGGGGTTATGGGGAGAAGGCGGGAGAATATCGGCCATGATTGAATGGTGGAGCAGACTCGATGGGTTGAATGGCCCAATTCTGCTCCTATATCTTCTGGTTTTATGGCGAATTCTATCCTCATTTCACTGTAATACCCTTTATTATCTTGAAACGTTAACTCTGTTTCTCTCTCCACAGACGCTGCCAGAGCTGCTGAGTTTTTCCAGCACTTTCTCTTTGTATTTCCGATTTCCAGCATCCTCCGTATTTTGCTTTTATTTTGATGATGATCAGTGGATTGAGTCGTGTTCCAAGGTCTGATCCAGTCACACACTGGGCTGTTTTTATGAATCAAGTATCCTCTTCGGCGCTGGTTTATGTGGGTGTGGTTTTGGGTAACCCATGAGCTTAGGGAAGGTCAAAGCCAGGGGTCTCTGTGGTGGATCTTTCGCAAGGCGCACATTTATGGCTTCTTGTCAACTCTATTCAGCTTTCTGGCCACAATCAGCATTTCCAGATGTTAAGGGTGGGAGTCCAATAGGCCTTGTGTGACATCAGGCAATGGTGAGCAGTGTTGTTGAGACCCTGGTGCGCAGGAAAATGTTCATTTTCCTCAAATCACTGGGTTCCTGGAGGGTTGGGGCATGAATGGGTGAGAGAATGATCTGTGGCAATGGCGGGCAGCCAGGGTCTGGGTGGTAACACCACAGAGCAATGTTCAGTTAAACATAAGCACACGGATACGTCTGCCCTGTGACTCCTGTTAATGTGGGTGAGCAATAGTTCACAGCCAGTATTTGCTGCTGCTCGTTGATGTGCCAAACCAGGTGTTAAATGTAATGATTTTAAACAGCGGGGTGGGGCTCTTAATTGGTTCTCTGTTTCTTTCCCGCCAAGTTACTCAGAGCGATAGTGACAAGGTTGTGTTTCAATCTGGATGCACTCCTGTCTGAAGGTTTGATCAAACTGCAGTGAATCCGAGGCAGGAATGTACATTGTGCTCAAGTGGCTTCATAATAATTTTTATTGTCAAAAGTAGGCTTACATTAACACTGCAATGAAGTTACTGTGAAAAGCCCCCCAGTCGCCTCATTCCGGCGCCCGTTAGGGTACACTGAGGGAGAATTCAGAATGTCCGAACAGCACGGGCGCGATTCTCCGCAAATGCGGAGAGTCGTAAAGGCTGCCGTGAAACCGGCCATGTTTCACGTTAGCCTCCGCGCCCCCTCCCGGGACCCGATTCTTCCCCCCGGTCGGGGCTAGTAGCGCGGCCCCGTGAAAAACAGCATCGCGGGCTTAGCGACCGTCGCTAAGCCCGCGCGCCAAGCGTCACGGCGGCTGATGCGCACGATGATGTCAGCCGTGCATGCGCGGGCCGTCATGCCCCTCAGCTGCCCCGCGGACTGATCCTGCGGGGCGGCGAAGGAACAAAGAGTGCGCGGATATTGGACACGCTGCCCGTGGTGCGGCCGTGCCAATCGGTGCCATGGTTGTCGGGAACGGCACCTTGCGGCCGTTTTCACGAACGGTGAGAGCAGGTGTGTTTGCGTTCGTGAAAACGGCCATAAAGGCCTGGGAACTGGGCTCATCGGCCAGGGGAGAATCGCTGTTCGCCGTAAAAAACGGCGAGCAGCGATTCGTGTCGTGGGGCGGCCGTGGGGGGGGGGGGGAGAATAGCGGGAGGTCAGGAAAAATGTCAGGAAGGCCCTCCCGCTATTCTCCGACCCGTCGTGGGGGGCGGAGAATTGCGCCCCACATCGTTCGGGACTTGTGGGAGGAAACCGGAGCACCCGGAGGAAACCCAAGCAGACACGAGGAGAACGTGCAGACTCCGCACAGACAGTGACCCAAGCTGGGAATCGAACCTGGGACCCTGGAACTGTGAAGCCATAGTACTAACCACTGTGCTACCATGCTGCCCATGTAGGAGGTGAGGACACTGCCCTCCCTGAGCTGAATCCAGCCCAGGCTCATTGAGCACATGTCTCCGTGCTGTCTGCTGTAGTTCAGCCAGCAGCATATTGAATGTTCTCGCCCATGCCACACATGTCCACACCATTCCCACACCCATGCCACACACGCCCACACCCACGCCAAAGACTTGAGTGTATGCCGGGTATTTTGTGGTTGTGGAAGGGGCCATGACAATCTAATTCCAGTGATTCCTCTTTTTTTTTATGTTCCTTTCTGATGTGAATTGGGGTGACGCAGCCTAGCCGAGTGCTTTATAGCCCAAGACTCAACACCACATTAAGCTCGGACAGGGTTAGGTGGTCACGTGTGGCTCAGGGGATAGCATCCCCGCCTCCGAGCCAGGAACTCCAGGTTCAATTCCCGTCCCAGGACTCCAATTCTCCTGGTGTCGCTGCCCCCCCCCCTCCTTTTCCCGGCGTGTTTATAATACGGCCAAACAGATCGAGTGGCGATTTGCAAATCCTTCGCCGCGGCATGTACATGTGAGAGCATGAGAGATTCCTGACCAGCCATGTGAGGGGTCTTCTACCATCACTACCTACAGCTTCAGGCTAGTACATGCATGGGAAAGTTTGTGTTCCCATAGCAACGAGGCCTTCCTGAGTGAACTGCACTGCCGCAACATCAGCAGGTCAGAATGGACACCCTATCGCCACAGAAACCAGCGAGAATGGTGGGGGAAATGGACATATACGACTGAGGTGGTTGTGGGTGCTTGGGGCAGAGTGGAGGAAAGCTTCATTCTATTCTTGGCCTGCATTGCGCTGTGCCTGGAAGCACTTGATAAGGACAGTTGATTCAGAAATGGAAAAGTGTTCCAAATTCCAGCATCTTGATCAACATCTTGTGGTGATATGCATCACTGTAGATATACAAGGGGTTAATGTAAATACACGTAGGCTAGCTAGACACTAGAGGGAGCACCAGAGACGTGACACACAGACACTCAACCAATAGGTCAGTAAGATAGGACACGACCAATGGGCATTCACGATACACACAGAGGTGACACTACCACAGGGGGGCATTACACCAACCCATATATAAAGGGCACAGCACACATGATCTTCCTCTTTCCAGTGGAGACACTCAGTGAGTACACAGGGTTGATTCAACATCACACCCACCACGTGGATTGTAGCAGACTGGTTTGTCAGTCTGAGTAGCTATAGAAGGATTAACAGTGGAGGCGAATCCGAGTAGGAGAATTGTAAATAGTTCAATAAACGTGTTGAAGTTATCTCAACGTCTGAATCTTCTTTTGTCAGAGTGAGCATCAAGGAAGCAGCTTATGCTACGCCAAGAGCATAACAAGGCACATCTCAGTTCAGTAACGCGGAAAATGGATCTGATGTATTCTCTGCTCACTGAGGTCCTTCTGGTGTCTGCTCTTGGCTCCCCCCACTAGCTCTGCTGATTGAGATCAGGAATTTCTGCAGTGACCTACAGCCAACAGAGCGGCAATTAAGAGATTTACTGTTCTGCCCTTTAACCCCAGTAAGCCCTGTTGGAAAAAAGAAACAAACTATAAAAAAATCTAATCAAAAACACGACGATCCTTAAAAAGAGATCTGAGAGCAGGAACTTGGTTTGAAACAAAACTTGTTTTTATGTCACACTTGTCACTTCCTCAGAATGCACTTCACAGCCAGTGAAGGACTTTTGAGTTCTCTGGTGTAGTGCAGGAAAATACAGCATCCAATCTTTACACAGGAAGATCCCACAAACGTCTGAGAATGAAAGTCTGCTTTTTTCCTTTTGTGACGTTGACTAATGTATAAATATTATTCAGGGCACTAGGGATAATTCTCCTTCTCTCCTTTGAAACACTGAGTTGGGGAGTTGATTTGACATCCCATCCCTGATAGTGCTTGCCGCTCACCGGGAGTGCTGGCCCAGAATTGGGGGCTGGATCTGGCTTAGGACTGGAACTGATGATCTCTGAGGCTCGCAGGCAGGGAGGCTGAAACTGGACCACGGCCTCAAAGGTCCACAAAGGAGAGAGGCAAGTATAAAGGTGCACGGAACATGCCAATTGGAAATGTTGCACAGTGCGATCTCACAAAGTTCAAAGCTCAAATTCATAGTGTCTTATTGGGATGACTACCCTTGAGGAGCCCACTTGGCTCCCTGGGAAGATGCCTTAACAGAGCTGTTCCATCAGGCTAGTCGGTGGAGAGTGAGCAGGAATAGGTTATTAAGGGAGAGCTGGGGGCGGGGGAAGAGAAAGCCTTCAGAAAAATGTCCTGTTTGTTGACAGTACGGTGAAAAGTCTTGGGATAAAAGCAGCAGTAGGTTTGACATGATGAATGTTTATGAACATCGCTTTTTCTTGGCACCAATGAACCATATTGAAATGGAAACTGAAGAGAAAATGCTGGAAAATCTCAGCAGGTCTGGCAGCATCTGTAGGGAGAGAAAAGAGCGGACGTTTCCAATCCAGGTGTCCCTTTGTCAAAAATTGAAATGCAAACAGGTGGGGAGGGGATGGGAGCGAGGAGGGGGGAGGACAGAGAGGGAGGGGGAGTGGGAGGAGGGAGGGTGGGAGAATGGGGGAGGATGGAGAGGAAGACGGAGAGGGAGGGGGAGAGTGGGGAGGGAGGGTAGGAAGAGGGAGAGTGGGGAGGTAGGGTAGGAGGATGGAGAAGGAGGGAGGGGGATGGAGAAGGAGGGAGGGGGCTGGAGAAGGAGGGAGGGGGATGGAGAGGGAGGGAGGGGATGGAGAAGGAGGGAGGGGGATGGAGAAGGAGGGAGGGGGGATGGAGAAGGAGGGAGGGGGATGGAGAAGGAGGGAGGGGGGATGGAGAAGGAGGGAGGGAGATGGAGAAGGAGGGAGGGGGATGGAGAAGGAGGGAGGGGGATGGAGAAGGAGGGAGGGAGGTGGAGAAGGAGGGAGGGGGATGGAGAAGGAGGGCGGGGGATGGAGAAGGAGGGAGGGGGATGGAGAAGGAGGGAGGGGGATGGAGAAGGAGGGAGGGGGATGGAGAAGGAGGGAGGGGGATGGAGAAGGAGGGAGGGGGGTGGAGAAGTAGGACGGAGGGGAGGAAGGGAGGAGGAGGCTGTGGGGAGTGGGGATAAGTCTTAGGTAATGATCGGTGGTTAGTCTCCTGCTCTTGTCTAAACTCAGACCAGCCCGTCTCACATTCTCCCATCAAAGGGTCCCAGTCACCAGTGCTCTTCAATGGAATAAAAAGCCAAGGAGATTCCATTTGGTTTGTATCGAAACAATGGAGAGATGGGGGTGGGAGCGAGCGAGGCTACCTCCGTGTGTCTGGGTGTCGGGGGGGAGGGGGGGGGGGGGGGGGGGGGGGTTGGAGGGAGTGGGGTAAAAACCCGAACATTAGTGGCACATTCCCGAGTTGATCCACTGGGGCAGCCAAGTGAAAGTATTTCGGGGGGTGCAGAGAGAGGGTGGAAAGTTTGAAAGCGAGCGAATGACTGAAACCATTCTTATTCTGTACAGTGGAACTGCAGCAGAAGCTGGATGAAAGCAGTCTAAACTTGACAGAGTTCCAACCATTCCCATTGCTGGAAACCTTCGAGAAATGGCCCACTGAAGGAAAACAGTAGTTGGTTTTGAGAAGCATTTTTTAAAAATTACCTTTCAGACCACAGGATATAAGGGCAGAATTATGCCATTTGGCCCATTGAAGAGAAGATTCTTTCTCTTTCTATTAATTTTGATATTTATCGCTCAATTAGCATCAGGTTATTGGTCACTACCCCATGGCTTGTTTGTGGAATCTTGCTGTGCACCAGTTGAGTGCAGTCTTTGTTCCGACAGCAGCGATTTCACTTAAAAAAAATACACAGCACTTCAGTGGATGTCAAGCATTCTGGGACAAATGGTGCAGGAATGTGGGGTGTCCCTTTAAGAGCAGCGAGCCAAGCCCTAATTCTGGGGACTGAGTCTGTCCCTGTGTGAACCTCGGCCAGGTAACTTCCCGCCGGCACCTCACAGCGGTAATGAGGGAGATCTGGGAGAAGCCCTTTCCTCCTGCTGTCTAAACCGTCGATAATTGACCACAATCCTGATTAACTGCTTCACTAGAGGAAGGCCAGGTACAGTCATGTTTGATAAATGTTATCCAGCTGCTATTCATTATTTCTGCATGTGCAGTTTGCTCGGTCACATGAAGCCACTTTGAGCTAAACTCTCCCTTATGGATGTTAGCCTCAGTCTCAGAGTCTAATCCCTCTCGCAAAGTCTGCACTTCCTTTCCAAACTCTAGCAGCTATTGATTCAAGCAAAGTAGACCCTTTGAAATGTATTCTTTAAAGGAGGTTGCTGTTACGACTGTCTTTCTTCCAATTGTCCAGTTAGACACTAATTGAACACAATGGAAGGTACTGAATTTGAGTGAGAATCAAACCTGTCCAGAACCGCACTATGAGCCAATACCAAAGGATGTTGACTCGTATTTAATGATGCACTAAATGGCATGTGGTTCTAACAGTGTGTTCACTAATCACCAGGAATAATGCCAGGGGAAGTTGGTTAGGTTTATATTTGTTGTACATCACACGGTATAATTCCAGACTCAACATAAAACTGTTAACTATCTGCAACTCAACCAGGCTGGGCCAAGGATTAATTAGCATAATATAGCCCATCTTTATGTTACATGGCAGGGTGCCACACTCATAAACGTGAATGAAAGGCTGGTGGAGTTTGCCTTGCTTTGCCACTAGATGTCACTGCTGAGTGCGAATGTAAGCTGTGAGGGGGACACAAATAGGCTGTAATGGGAGAGAGGGCAGGATTTAGCAGACCCCTTAGCTATGTGGGTAAATCCAACCAGGGCCGCTAAATCACGCCAGAGGGTCATAATGGGATTTGCGCCAGCGAGATCTCAGTTTGAGACTCCCTCACACCCCCCCCCCCCCCCCCCCCCCCCCCCCCCCCCCCCCAAAGCTGGTGACATAATCAGGCTCACACCCAGGAAGAGAACCCTGACCTTTGTGGAGCTATGAGGCTCCGCCCCACCAGAGCAAACCACGTCCACTGATCTTTCTTTGACAGCATCAGAAGATCTGGTCAGAAAACGGGGCTGTGTTCTGCCGGTTTTCAGTCAGAACCTGACACTGCCATTTTTTAAGTGAGTGGGCAAAAAGATGGAGTATAATGTCGGGAAGAATGAGGTTATGTACTTAGGTTATGAATAGAAAAGCAGAATTTCCTTTTAAGAGATGTAAGATTGTAAACCTTGATGTCCAGGGAGACTTGGATGTACTTGTACAAGGAATTAGAAAGGCAAATGACATATCTGTCCTTTATTGTAAGGTGGTTGGAGAATGAGACTAAGGATGTCTTGCCCCAATTTTATGGGATTTGGTGGGACCACAACAGGAATACTGAGCAGCACTTTGGTCTCCACATTTAAAGCGGGATCTCCTAGTGCGAAGAAGGGGAGGCAGTGATGTAGTGTTATTGTCACTGGACAAGTAACCCAGAGACCCAGAGCAATGATCTCGGGACATCCCATGTATGAATTGGAGGTGGTTCAGTGCAGGTTGACTGAATTGATCCTTGGGATGAAAGAGTTGTGCTATGATGAGAGGCTGAATAAATGGGGCCTATATTAGAACATAGAACATACAGTACAGAAGGAGGCCATTCGGCCCATCGAGTTTGCACCGACCTGCTTAAGCCCTCACTTCCACCCTATCCCCGTAACCCAATAACCCCTCCTAACCTTTTTGGACACTAAGGGCAATTGATCATGGCCAATCTACCTAACCTGCATGTCTTTGGACTGTGGGAGGAAACCGGAGCACCCGGAGAAAACCCACGCAGACACGGGGAGAACGCACAGACTCCGCACAGACAGTGACCCAGAGGGGAATCGAACCTGGGACGCTGGCACTGTGAAGCCACAGTGCTAGCCATGTGTGCTACTGTGCTGCCATATTCTCTGGGGTTTAGAAGGTGATCTCGAGGTGATCAGTGTAGCACAATGGCACAATGGTTAGCACTGCTGCCTCACAGCGCCAGGGACCCGGGTTCAATTCCCGGCTTGGGTCACTGTCTGTGTGGAGTCTGCACGTTCTCCCCGTGTCTGCGTGGGTTTCCTCCGGGTGCTCCGGTTCCCTCCCACAGTCCAAAGAGGCACAGGTTAGATGGGTTGGCCATGAGGTTCAAGGGGCCAAATGCTCCACTCCATCTACTATTTCTTATTCATCCATTTGAGCTTCTTGCCATTCGGAACAGGATAATGTTCAAGGTGAGCTAGGTCTCGTTCCTGCCCTCTGTGCACAGGGATGCTCTTGACATTTGTGATGGTTAAAGATTTTCCCTGTCTTGTTTCAGGAATTGCAGCTCCGACTGGGCTTCACGTGAAGAAGATCCTGGAGACCAAGGCGACAGTGGGGTGGGATCTTCCGCAGGTTCCGGTCGACACCTGGGAGATCACCTTCCAACCCTTGGTAAAGGGCATTCTGGGAATGGAGGTTGTAGGTCGAGGGTCGGGGGTCAGGGTGGGGGGGGGGGGGGGGGGGCCATTGGAATATCCCAAGATTTTTTTTCTTCCCGGCTAAAGTGCCAGGCATTTTAGTGAGCGTCACCAGAAGAGTGTGGAGAAGGTTCCCCAATTTAAATAATTCCACTGGGTACCAAAGGAATGTATGTCAGGTGCCCAGCATGTTGGAGAGCGTACCTCTTGCAGCATTGAAAAACTGACCATTGACAAAGAGGTCCGCCTCTGACGCACCTGCCCCAGGTCTTGGCAGATAGGGGTTCCACCTTGGACCAAGATCAGCAGACCCATTAGCGTCCCTCTCGACCTGCAGTCGGAATGTGCCGGAAGGTCGCCGGTGATTTGGGGCTGAGAAGCCGAATGGATGGAGGAGGAGGCAAGAGGGGGGACATTCCTTTCACTGACCCCAAACCTGGTTCAACAGAGCACAAAAAAACCTAATCTCCGATCCCTCTGTTACAGCCAACAGTTCCTCCGCCATTTTGGTTCGCTGCCTGGTGACTGTCCACATTGTGTTTATAGGGCTGTGGGTGCAGGTAGTGTGGGTGATGGACAGGGCTACGTTAACCAGCCAAGACTGCAGTGGCACTGACCCCTAATCCAGACCACAAGAGAACAGGTTGTGGAGGTTGTGTCAGTATTGGGAAAGGGTACCTGAGTCTCTGACAGAGGCAGCGAACCAGATTGTGATCAACCCACACCTCATCCAGAAATGGTCTATCAAATTTCTTGGGCGCCTCACAGCAGAGAAGAAGGCCATTCAGCCTACCTAACCTGTGCTGGCTCCACAGAAGAGCTATCCAATTAATCCCCCGTACTGGTCCTTTCTCCATATCCCTGTAACTATCATCCTTTTCAGGTATTTATCCAGTTCCCTTTTGAAAGTTACCGTTGAACCTGCTTCCATCAGCCATTAAGTGTTGCATATTACAACAACTCGCTGAGTAAAATAATTCTCCTTATTTTCCAAACCATGTGTGTGCAGTGCAATCCAGCGCAGAAACAAAGGTCAGGGGTCATGGTGGGCCACCTCCTGACTCCTTTCTGGGCGAGCGAGAGAGTGTGAAATCATCCCAGAGGCTAACCAAGCACACGGGTGTAATGGGCCAACAGACTATACGACACAGGAGCGGAAATAGGCCATTTGGCCCATTGAGTCTGCTCCATCATTCATTGAGGCCACGTCTGTTCTGATGTGATAATTCTCAACCCTACTTTCCCATGCTATCCCCATAACCCTCGATTCCCTTACTGATGAGAAATCTGTCTATCTCAGCCTTGAACATACTTAACAACCCGGCCTCCACAGCTCTCTGTACTAAAGAATTCCACAGATTCACTACCCTCTGAGAGAGGAAATTCCTCCTCATTTCTGTCTTAAATGGGCGACCCCTACTCTGAGATGATGCCCTCTGGTCCTTGACTCTCCCACAAGGGTAAACAACCTCTCAATGTCTACAATAATGGAAGGTGGAAACCATGTCAAACAACAGAATGCAGAGAGCAGCCAAATTGAAACGTTGTTTTATGTGTTTCGGTATAGTCAGCAAGAATCTCTCATTCCTCCTGACAGAAAGAGGACAATGGCAAGCTGACTAAACGCCTGGCTGGTACCAAGAGCTCCTTCCAGCAGACAGGCCTGGCTTCAGGGCAGGAATACCAGGTGACACTGAGAGCTCAGAAGGGCAAGAGGTTCGGTACGGCTGCGTCGAAAACCCTTAGAACACGTGAGTGCTCTTCACAACCCAACAGAACTCTTAGCTAGATTGTCTCCACCAGGTGGCCACTTACTGGGGCTGAAATATTGGAATAATAATAATAATAATCTTTATTAGTGTCACAAGGAGGCTGACATGAACACTGCAATTAAGTTATTGTGTAAATCCCCTAGTCGCCACATTACGGCGCCTATTCGGGAACACAGAGGGAGAATTCAGAATGTCCAATTCACCGAACAACACGTCTTTCGGGACTTGTGGGAGGAAACCGGAGCACCCGGAGGAAACCCACGCAGACACGGGGAGAACGTGCAGACTCCGCACTGACAGTGGCCCAAGCCGGGAATCGAACCTGGGCCCCTGGCGCTGTGAAGCAACAGTGCGAACCACTGTGCTACCGCACCAAACCACGTGATTGATAAACATAGGGTTCAAATTGGACTTTGGGAGGGGAGACATGGATGGAAGAGCATTTCAATAAAAATATGGAATTAAAAGCCTAATGATGACTATGAAACCAATGTCTCAAAAACCCATCTTTCACAAATGTCCTTCAGGGAAGGAAATCTGTCGTGCTTACCCGGTCTGACCTACATGTGACTCCAGACCCACACAGTGAAGCGGTTGTCTCTTTACTGCCTCCCCCACCCCCACACTGAAATGGTCGAGCAAACTACTCAGTTCAAGAGCAGTTAGGAATGGGCAACAAATGCCAAGTGACACCCGCATCCCAAGAACGAATAAAAAAACAATTCAGGACTGACCCAGGCCTTTGTGCGAACCATTCACCATCAGTGGGTTCACTAAGACCATCCAAGTTACAGCTCTGCTGTAGTCCAAACAGTGACTCATACTGAGGTCGAGCAGTTCCCACTGACTAAACATAAAGGCAGGATTAAAGAACTATGCGCATGCAAAATGAATTCATGCATGCACATTTATGTATATATAATGTATGATTTTTGCGAGATTTGTGTCTGTCACATTTCAGAGTGTCAAACCCAGAGAGTGAAGAAAAAGTAATCATTTCATGTTGCTTTCTCTGATTTGGAGCCAAGAATTTACAAACAACCTGCCAAACTAAGAAATTAATATCTGACTGACCTAAGAAGCCAAATTAACCTCTGATTGAAATGTTGGAAATGCTCAGCAGTATCTGCAAAGAGAGAAACAGAATTAACATTCCAGATCGCCGACCTCAACATTCACTCTGTTTCTCTCCCCATAAATACTGCCAGACCTGCTGAGTATTTCCATCTCTTCCTGCTTCTATTTCAGTTTTCCCACACATGCCTTATTCTGTTCCTGTCACCTTTGAATTGGCCCATGTGGCAATTAACCTCTAACTGACCCGTGGAGCAATTAACCTCTAGTTAGCCTCGGGGATTTCTCGGTTGAACCCAGTTTCACCCAAGGAAGGATGGAATATGTCCAATGGAGCTTAGAAATAAAGCAATTGATTCTACAGGCAGGCAGGTTACTAGCTGGGTGTTTGAAAGTGTGGATGGTCTCTCTATTGTTCGCCTTTGACTAAAGATCCGTTCTTGGCCACAGTGATTGATGGCCCCCGGAACCTCCATGTGGTCTCGGCGACAAACTCCACCATCAAGCTGGGATGGAAGAAGCCCCAGGCGTCAATTGACCTTTACCGCCTCAACTACTCCTCGGCAACAGGCAAACACAGCCAGGTGGTGGTACCGGCCGGAGATATCAGTGCCGTGCTGACTGGCCTGGAGGCTGGAGTGGAACACAACATCATCCTGGTGGGGGAACAAGGGGGTCACCAGAGTAAGGCTGCAACCACTAAAGGCACAACCGGTAAGTCCCACTTCTGCTTGGTCTTTGAGGTGGAACCTGTGATTGTATCTGGCTTTTGCAGGCCTGGGAAGTCCCTCAGCAATTTACAGCCAACGTTTTCAACAATAATCACTGTTGCAATGGAAGAAGTGCGGCTGCCAATCGGCACACGGCAATATCCCACCAGCAGCTAAATGATAATGACCAGTTTATCTGTGTTAACGTGATATTTACTCAGTGATAATTAGTAGGCAGGAGATGGAGGAATGGTCTCCAGCTCTTCTTCAAGATAGAACCATGGGATCTATTATAATCTCGCAGTACTTCACGGGAAGTGTGGGCAGAATCTTACCAGAATTTGGCAAAGTTTCAAGCTTAGACAGGAAACTGGGCCGGGATTCTCCGCTTTCCGAGGATATGGCCCGACGCCGGCGGAGAAAACGGCGGCAATCACTCCGCCGTCGGACCATCCGGAAGTTGTGGAATTCGCCGTACTTCCGGCGGCTAGGCCGGCGGCGAAGTGGTTCGCACCGCGCCAGCCGGCGCCGGAGGGACTGCGCGAGTTAGCAACATGCGCAGAACCGCCGGCATGGTTCCGCGCATGTGCAGACCGGCCGGGGTTTTCTGGCGCAGGCGCAGGGGGGTGTCTTCTCCGCGCCAGCCATGGCGGAGCCCTATATGGCCGGCGTGGAAGGAAGAAGTGCCCCCACGGCACAGGCCCGCCCGCAGATCGGTGGGCCCCGATCGCGTACCAGCCGGCCTACCAGCCAGGTCCCGCCGTGTGGGACTATGTCCAACCCACGCCGGCAGGACTGGCCAGAAATCGATGGCCGCTCGGCCCAACAGGGCCCGGAGAATTGCCGGGGGGGGGGGGCTGCCAATAGCCCCCGACCGGCGTGCCGTGATCCCCGCCTCTGCCAGAAAACCGGCGCCGGAGAATACAGCAGCCGGTGGCGGGGCGTCGGGGCAGTGGGGCGGGATTCGCACCTCCTTCCGGCGATTTTCCGAACCGGCGGGGGGTCGGAGAATCCCGGTCCTGGTGTTTCAGAGACCGGGGGCTGGATTCTCTGTCCCGCCACTCCGGATTTCTGGTTCAGCATGCAGGCGGGAAGCTCCATTTCGGCAGCTGGACAATGGGGGTTTCCATTGTGGGGCAGTCCCACGCCGGGGGGGGGGGGGGGGGGGGGGGGGGGGGCACAAAATGGAACATCCCCATGGTGGACAATCCAGCCCAGTTTTCTCGTGAAATCCTGGGCCTCTGAGACAAAAATACCAGAGGTATTGGGAACTCCCCTTGCCACAGCTCCCACCCCCTAAAAATCCTCTTATCATTCCCCCCCCGCCACCCCCCCCCCCCCCCCCCCCCCCCCGCCCACACTGCCAGTACTGAAACCCCCCATCACCACCAACACCGTGGAAGTATAGCCAGCGGTTCCCCTGGAAGTATAGCCAGCGGTTCCCCTGCACCACACATCAATGCACCCTCCCTGATAGGGCTCCCACTAGGACCTGCCTCTGGCACTGCCCCCGCCACAGGTTGGCAAAGCCAGGTTGGCACCACCAGGTTGGAACAGTGTCAATGTGGAAGTGCCAGCCTGTGCCGTGGAAATGCCAGGGCAGTGGCCAGGCCTGTCTGTCCCTCTTCCCCCTCCCCCCGGGGCTGTACTGACTTTGCGCGCTGGAGGAATTGCCTTTACTGATTCACATTTGGCCAAACCTGTTGTAAACCTGACCGACACAACGTCACGCCAGCAAGGTATGAATATTAATCTGGGTGAATTTGATTTATTGTCACGTGTACCGAGGTCCAGTGAAAAGTATTGTTCTGTGTACAGTCCAGACAGATCGTTCCATGCATGAAAAAACATAGACATATGATAAATACACAATGTAAATACATAGACATCGGGTGAAGCATACGGATTGTGATGCTACTCAGTCGAGAAGATGTGTGGAGAGAACAGTTCAGTCCACAAGAGGGTCATTCAGGAGTCTGGTAACAGTGGGGACAAAGCTGGGGGGGGGGGGGGGCAATCATGTGGTGGGGGCCAGCTACAAATATGCAAATTTATTGAAATATGTTAATATGAGGTTCATGCCCTTTGAGGGCATGAATCCCGGGACCTCGCCAGCGAGGCGTGGGGAGAATCGGACATGGTGATGTCAGCGAGGTGTGGGGAGAATCGGACATGGTGACGCTGTCAGCGAGGTGTGGGGAGAATCGGACATGGTGACATTGCCAGCGAGGTGTGGGGAGAATCGGACATGGTGACGTTGCCAGCGAGGTGTGGGGAGAATCGGACATGGTGATGTCAGCGAGGTGTGGGGAGAATCGGACATGGTGACGTTGCCAGCGAGGTGTGGGGAGAATCGGACATGGTGACGTTGCCAGCGAGGCGTGGGGAGAATCGGACATGGTGACATTGCCAGCGAGGCGTGGGGAGAATCGGACATGGTGACGTTGCCAGCGAGGTGTGGGGAGAATCGGACATGGTGATGTCAGCGAGGTGTGGGGAGAATCGGACATGGTGATGCCAGCGAGGTGTGGGGAGAATCGGACATGGTGACGGCAGCGAGGTGTGGGGAGAATCGGACATGGTGACGTCAGCGAGGTGTGGGGAGAATCGGACATGGTGACGTTGTCAGCGAGGTGTGGGGAGAATCGGACATGGTGACATTGCCAGCGAGGTGTGGGGAGAATCGGACATGGTGATGTCAGCGAGGTGTGGGGAGAATCGGACATGGTGACGTTGCCAGCGAGGCGTGGGGAGAATCGGACATGGTGATGCCAGCGAGGTGTGGGGAGAATCGGACATGGTGATGTCAGCGAGGTGTGGGGAGAATCGGACATGGTGACGTTGCCAGCGAGGCCTGGGGAGAATCGGACATGGTGATGTCAGCGAGGTGTGGGGAGAATCGGACATGGTGACGTTGCCAGCGAGGCCTGGGGAGAATCGGACATGGTGATGTCAGCGAGGCGTGGGGAGAATCGGACATGGTGTCGTTGCCAGCGAGGTGTGGGGAGAATCGGACATGGTGACATTGCCAGCGAGGTGTGGGGAGAATCGGACATGGTGATGTCAGCGAGGTGTGGGGAGAATCGGACATGGTGATGTTGCCAGCGAGGTGTGGGGAGAATCGGACATGGTGACATTGCCAGCGAGGTGTGGGGAGAATCGGACATGGTGACGGCAGCGAGGTGTGGGGAGAATCGGACATGGTGATGTCAGCGAGGCGTGGGGAGAATCGGACATGGTGACGTTGCCAGCGAGGCGTGGGGAGAATCGGACATGGTGACGTTGTCAGCGAGGTGTGGGGAGAATCGGACATGGTGTCGTTGCCAGCGAGGCGTGGGGAGAATCGGACATGGTGACATTGCCAGCGAGGCCTGGGGAGAATCGGACATGGTGATGTCAGCGAGGTGTGGGGAGAATCGGACATGGTGATGTCAGCGAGGTGTGGGGAGAATCGGACATGGTGACGTTGCCAGCGAGGTGTGGGGAGAATCGGACATGGTGATGCCAGCGAGGTGTGGGGAGAATCGGACATGGTGACGTTGCCAGCGAGGCGTGGGGAGAATCGGACATGGTGACGTTGTCAGCGAGGTGTGGGGAGAATCGGACATGGTGACGTTGTCAGCGAGGTGTGGGGAGAATCGGACATGGTGACGTTGCCAGCGAGGTGTGGGGAGAATCGGACATGGTGACGTTGCCAGCGAGGTGTGGGGAGAATCGGACATGGTGATGTTGCCAGCGAGGTGTGGGGAGAATCGGACATGGTGATGTCAGCGAGGTGTGGGGAGAATCGGACATGGTGACGTTGCCAGCGAGGCGTGGGGAGAATCGGACATGGTGACGTTGCCAGCGAGGTGTGGGGAGAATCGGACATGGTGTCGTTGCCAGCGAGGTGTGGGGAGAATCGGACATGGTGTCGTTGCCAGCGAGGCGTGGGGAGAATCGGACATGGTGTCGTTGCCAGCGAGGTGTGGGGAGAATCGGACATGGTGATGTCAGCGAGGCGTGGGGAGAATCGGACATGGTGACGGCAGCGAGGTGTGGGGAGAATCGGACATGGTGACGGCAGCGAGGTGTGGGGAGAATCGGACATGGTGATGTCAGCGAGGTGTGGGGAGAATCGGACATGGTGATGCCAGCGAGGTGTGGGGAGAATCGGACATGGTGATGTCAGCGAGGTGTGGGGAGAATCGGACATGGTGACGTTGCCAGCGAGGTGTGGGGAGACTCGGACATGGTGATGTCAGCGAGGTGTGGGGAGAATCGGACATGGTGACGTTGCCAGCGAGGCGTGGGGAGAATCGGACATGGTGACGTTGCCAGCGAGGTGTGGGGAGAATCGGACATGGTGACGTTGCCAGCGAGGTGTGGGGAGAATCGGACATGGTGACGTTGCCAGCGAGGTGTGGGGAGAATCGGACATGGTGTCGTTGCCAGCGAGGCGTGGGGAGAATCGGACATGGTGATGTCAGCGAGGTGTGGGGAGAATCGGACATGGTGTCGTTGCCAGCGAGGCGTGGGGAGAATCGGACATGGTGATGTCAGCGAGGTGTGGGGAGAATCGGACATGGTGATGTCAGCGAGGTGTGGGGAGAATCGGACATGGTGACGTTGCCAGCGAGGTGTGGGGAGAATCGGACATGGTGACGTCAGCGAGGTGTGGGGAGAATCGGACATGGTGACGTTGCCAGCGAGGCGTGGGGAGAATCGGACATGGTGACGTTGCCAGCGAGGCGTGGGGAGAATCGGACATGGTGACATTGCCAGCGAGGCCTGGGGAGAATCGGACATGGTGACGTTGCCAGCGAGGTGTGGGGAGAATCGGACATGGTGACATTGCCAGCGAGGTGTGGGGAGAATCGGACATGGTGACGTTGTCAGCGAGGTGTGGGGAGAATCGGACATGGTGATGTCAGCGAGGTGTGGGGAGAATCGGACATGGTGATGTCAGCGAGGTGTGGGGAGAATCGGACATGGTGACGTTGTCAGCGAGGTGTGGGGAGAATCGGACATGGTGACGGCAGCGAGGTGTGGGGAGAATCGGACATGGTGACGGCAGCGAGGTGTGGGGAGAATCGGACATGGTGACGTTGCCAGCGAGGTGTGGGGAGAATCGGACATGGTGATGTCAGCGAGGCCTGGGGAGAATCGGACATGGTGACGTTGCCAGCGAGGTGTGGGGAGAATCGGACATGGTGATGTCAGCGAGGTGTGGGGAGAATCGGACATGGTGACGTTGCCAGCGAGGCCTGGGGAGAATCGGACATGGTGATGTCAGCGAGGTGTGGGGAGAATCGGACATGGTGACGTTGTCAGCGAGGTGTGGGGAGAATCGGACATGGTGACGTTGTCAGCGAGGTGTGGGGAGAATCGGACATGGTGATGTCAGCGAGGTGTGGGGAGAATCGGACATGGTGACATTGCCAGCGAGGTGTGGGGAGAATCGGACATGGTGACGTTGCCAGCGAGGTGTGGCGAGAATCGGACATGGTGACATTGCCAGCGAGGTGTGGGGAGAATCGGGCATGGTGACGTTGCCAGCAAGGTGTGGGGAGAATCGGACATGGTGACGTTGCCAGCGAGGTGTGGGGAGAATCTGACATGGTGACGTTGCCAGCGAGGCGTGGGGAGAATCGGACATGGTGACGTTGCCAGCGAGGTGTGGGGAGAATCGGACATGGTGATGTCAGCGAGGTGTGGGGAGAATCGGACATGGTGACGTTGCCAGCGAGGTGTGGGGAGAATCGGACATGGTGACGTTGCCAGCGAGGTGTGGGGAGAATCGGACATGGTGACATTGTCAGCGAGGTGTGGGGAGAATCGGACATGGTGACGTTGCCAGCGAGGTGTGGGGAGAATCGGGCATGGTGACGTCAGCGAGGTGTGGGGAGAATCGGACATGGTGACGTTGCCAGCGAGGTGTGGGGAGAATCGGGCATGGTGACGCCAGCGAGGCATGGGGAGAATCGGACATGGTGACGTTGCCAGCGAGGTGTGGGGAGAATCGGACATGGTGACGTTGTCAGCGAGGTGTGGGGAGAATCGGACATGGTGACGTTGCCAGCGAGGTGTGGGGAGAATCGGACATGGTGACGTTGCCAGCGAGGTGTGGGGAGAATCGGACATGGTGATGTCAGCGAGGCGTGGGGAGAATCGGAAATGGGGACCTTGCCAGCGAGGTGTGGGGAGAATCGGACATGGTGACGTTGCCAGCGAGGTGTGGGGAGAATCGGACATGGTGATCTCTTTGGCGAGATTTGCGTTTGCGGATTCTTGCGGGAGTTTCCGTTCACGCCGCCAATCTTGCGGATGGCTCAAAATCACCCCCTGTATGTGGGAATGTATAGGACCATCAGAAGCCACTCATCCCTCTTGAGACAGTGCTAGTCCTTCAGCTGAAGCTGTCTGTTCTAATCTCCTGCCCAATCTCTCTTCCCTATTATCATCCATCTGTTTAAATAAAGATGCTTATTTGATGCAGGGATTCGGAGAGACGGTGGCACAGTGGTATTGTTATAGAATCATAGAATTTACAGTCCAGAAAGAAGCCATTTGGCCCATCGAGTCTGCACCGGCTCTTGGTAAAAGAGCACCCTACCCAAGCCCACACCCCCACCCTATCCCCATAACCCAGTAACCCCACCCAACACTAAGGGCAATTTTGGACACTGAGGGCAATTTAGCCTGGCCAATCCACCTAACCCGCACATCTTTGGACTGTGGGAGGAAACCGGAGCACCCGGAGGAATCCCACGTGGAGGATGTGCAGACTCCGCACGGACAGTGACCCAATGGGGAATCGAACCTGGGACCCTGGAGTTGTAAAGCAATTGTGCTAACTACTATGCTACCGTGCTGCCCCAGTTTGCTTTAAGAATTTATCCGAAGTCCTCATGATTTCCCCAAGCTCAAAGTTAATTCCTGAACTCAGCTGATTTGTACTCATAACAATTGGAGGAATAATCCAGACCCAAGATAATTCTCTGCCGACCTGGGTTCCAATCCCACCTCAGCAGATGTTGGAATTTGAATGAAAAGTCTAATGGTGACCATGAAACCATTGTTGATTCTTGTAAAGAGCCGTCTGGATCACTGATGTCCTTTCAGGAAGGAAATCTGCCATCCTTATCCGATCTGACCGACATGTGACTAAATGCCGAATAGGCGGCACCCAATTGCCATGTAAAAAAAAAATTCAATGCGTGTGAGGAAGAGGAGGTAAGCGACAGAGTAATGGAGTCTAACGCATTCACATTCAAGTTTCACATTAGTGGCAAAGATTAAAAAGCAACAACAGCGAACAAACTTGGTCAGAGGCTCCTTTGGAAATGTGCAGATGTCACAATATCTGGCCACTGACTCATGAGTACACACACCAGGCACTTCATATTTCCTGTGCCCAAGTCAACCACTGACACTCACTTTTCACCATGTTGTTAAATATTAGTTGAAACAAGTGCTGTGTACACGGAGCCAAGAGCTGCTGAACATCCCACATGAAACCATGTAGTGTAACTTGGCTCATGAAGGTATCTCTGGTCAACCCAGCAAATAATTGAATGTCTGAACGTGCCACCCTGAACCATGCCATTATACACAGGTATACACTCAGACACACACTCGCCCTAAACAACACACCTTGCTACGATGCTGTTCAGTTATATCTTAAAATGCCCGGTGTGCCAGGCAATCAGACTGCTCCTCATTGCTGAAAACAACAGCAGCTTTCATCAATGCAACACCTTTAACAATCCAATCAGATAAAGGGGAGTATCATCAGCTGATAGTGAGCCACAAAAGGACTTGGCCAAAGAGGTAGGTTCAAGGGAGAGGTTTGGGGGGGGGAGATTCAGGGCCCAGCCAGCTGAAGATATGTGGTCGCTAACGGTGGAGTGTTTAAAATCAGGGAATAAGCAAGAATCTGGAACTGGAGGAGTGCAAATATCTCGGAGGATTGAGCCGGAAGGGACTATAGAATCGTAGAATATCTGCAGTGGAGAAGGAGGCCATTCAGCCCCTCGAATCTGCACCGACCCTTTGAAAGAGCACGCTATCTAGGCCCATTCCCATCCCCTGTCCTATCCTTGTAACCCTACCTAACCTGTACATCCCTGGACAGTAAGGGCAATTTATCATGGCCAATCCACCTAACCTGTACATCCCTGGACAGTAAGGGGCACGTTATCATGGCCAATCCACCTAACCTGTACATCCCTAGACAGTAAGGGGCAGTTTATCATGGCCAATCCACTTAACCTGTACATCCCTAGACAGTAAGGGGCAGTTTATCATGGCCAATCCACCTAACCTGTACATCCCTAGACAGTAAGGGGCAGTTTATCATGGCCAATCCACCTAACCTGTACATCCCTGGACAGTAAGGGCAATTTATCATGGCCAACCCACCTAACCTGTACATCCCTGGACAGTAAGGGGCAGTTTATCATGGCCAATCCACCTAACCTGTACATCCCTGGACAGTAAGGGGCAATTTATCATGGCCAATCCACCTAACCTGTACATTCCTGGACAGTAAGGGCAATTTATCATGGCCAATCCACCTAACCTGTACATCCCTGGACAGTAAGGGCAATTTATCATGGCCAATCCACCTAACCTGTACATCCCTGGACAATAAGGGGCAGTTTATCATGGCCAATCCACCTAACCTGTACATCCCTGGACAATAAGGGGCAGTTTATCATGGCCAATCCACCTAACCTGCACATCCCTAGACAGTAAGGGCAGTTTATCATGGCCAATCCACCTAACCTGTACATCCCTGGACAGTAAGCGACAATTTTTATCATGGCCAATCCACTTAATCTGCACATCTTTGGACTGTGGGAGGAAATCTGCACAGACACCGGGAGAATGTGCAAACTCCACACGCCCAGTCACCCAAGGCTGGAATTAAACCCAGGTCCTTGGTGCTGTGAGGCAGCGGTGCTAACCTCTATGCCACCGTGCTGCCCCTATAAAGAGAGGGAACTGGGGAGTGAGTCAGGGAGGGATTTGAACGTGACAATGTGAGATTTCCAATTGTGGTGTTGATGGACCGGGAGTCATGTGGGTCAACAGACTACGAAGTGATGGTGAGACCATTGAGTGCGACAGATTTATCTGCAGAGAGGGCAGGATAAAATCTGATCCCTCATCCCAAAAAATATCTTTAAGGCAGGAAATTCATCCAAAATATCACAACTGACATCTGTTAGGAAATGCCATGGTTGAATCCAGATGCATAAATGATTCAATCTAATTCTGAATTTCATAATACATTCCATTCCCATGTACCATCATTCCATTCTGGTGTACTGTCATCAATTCCATTCTCATGTTTCATCCTTGATTCAATTCCCTTTTCTAATCATTAGCTCTATTCTGCTGCAGCATAATTCATTCCAGTCTCGAGATCCAACATTCATTTATTGTGTTTTCAGTTCATTCGTTCGTTCAATCCACATCTGCTATCTTTCAGTCCATTCTTTTCATTCCCACTTTCCATCATTCCTTCCATCCTTTTTCCATCATTCACTCCATTCTCTTCTTCCATCCTTCATTCCATACTCTTCCTCCATCCTTCATTCCATCCTCTTTTTCATCGCTCCTTCCATTCCCGTGTTCCCTCATTAACTCCAAGCTCTTTTTCCCCACCATTTATTTGATTCTCTTTTTCCATCACACTTTCCGTTTCTATTCTTCAATATTCCTCTCATCCCTTTCATTGTCTTCACACATCATTCATTTAATTCCCACCTTCTATCATTCATTCCACTCTTCTGCATCATTCATTCCATTCCTGTTTTTCTTCATTCACAATTTCCATCATTCATTCCATTCCTCTATTCATCAGCTTCCCATGTTGCATCATTCATTCTGCTCTCCTTTTCAATCATTCAGCTCATTCCCGTTTTCCATCATTAATTCCATTGTCAGTTTCTATCATTCATTCTTTTCATATTTTACCATTCATTCCATTCCCATCTTCCATCATTCAATCCATTTACTTTCCCCATCATTCATTTAATTGTGTTTATTCTTCATCCATTCAATTTCCAGGTTTCATCTTTCATTCCATTCCCATTTTCCAGCATCAATTCCATTGTCATTTTCAATCATTCCTTCCATTTTTGTTTTTCATCATTAATTCATTCACCTTTTCCATCATTTCTTCCATTTTTATTTTTATTCCCATTTTTCTTTCTTCATCCTATTCACAAGTTCCAGATTCATTTCATTCCCATGTTCCATGCTTCAGTCCATTCCTATTTTTTTCATTTGTCCCATCATTTATTCCATTTGGGATTTTCTTCATTCATTCCATTCCAATGTTCCTTCTTCATTCCAATCACTTTTTCCTTTATTCTTTCCAATCCCATGATCCATCACTCAGCCCCTCCCCTTTTTTCTATAGGCCATCCTATTCCTGAGTCCCACCATTCATTCCATTCTCTTTTCCATCTCTCATTCCATCTCCACGTTCCATCAAACATTCCATTGATATGTTCCATCCTTCAGTCCATTCCAATTTTTTTCAATATTGCATCCACTTGTTTCATTATTCAGTTCATTCAGATGTTCTATCCTTCTTCCCATTCCCACTTTTCTTCATTCATTCCATTCCTGTGTTCCATCATTCACTCCATTTGGCTTTTTCTTCGTTCATTCCATTCCCATGTTTCATCATTCATCCCATTCACATTTTCCAAAGTTCATTCCATTGTCATTTTCCATCATTCATTCCAATGCTCTTTTTCCATCATTCAAATCATTCCTCTTTTTCCATCATGCATCCCATTCCTCTTATTCTTCATGCATTCCTTTCCTCTCTTTCTTCATTTGTTTCATTCTTCTTTTCCTTCATTCATCCCATTCCTCTTTTCCTTCATTCATTCCATTCCTCTCTTCATTTGTTTCATTCCCTTTTCCA
The DNA here is from genome assembly GCF_902713615.1 of Scyliorhinus canicula. Lineage (NCBI taxonomy): Eukaryota > Metazoa > Chordata > Chondrichthyes > Carcharhiniformes > Scyliorhinidae > Scyliorhinus > Scyliorhinus canicula. Next base: position 9,372,279 of record NC_052158.1, read on the forward strand.
TCATTCATTCCATTCCTCTTTTATCATTCAATCCATGCCTTTTTCCTTCATTCAAATCATTCCTCTTTTCCTTCATTCGTTCAATTCCCTTTTTCCATCACTAATCCCATTCTACTTTTTCTTCTTTCATTCCACACCTCTTTTTCCATCATTGACTCTGTTCCTCTTTTTCCCCATTCATCCCATTTATCTTTTTCTGCCTCTTTGTTCTCTGTCTCTTCATTCCTCCCATCCCCATTCCCATCATTCATTTCACTATCTTTTCCATCATTATTACGTTTCTTTTTTTCTTCATTCAAACCATTCTTCTTTTTCTTCATTCATCCATTCCCATTTTCCATCATTCACTTTGTTCCCATTTTCAATAATATACTCCACTCCCTTTTGCCATCATTTGTTCATATCCTGTTCTTCAATGTTAATTCCATCCTCTTTTTTTCATTCATTACAATCCTCTTTTCCATCATTAATTCCATCCCACTCTTTCTTCTTCCATTGTATTCCTCTTTTTCCATCATTCATTCTATTCCTCTTTTTTCTATATTCATTTTGTTCTCTTTTCTGTCATTAACTCTATTCCTATTTTCTTCAATCATTCCATTCCCATCTTTCATTCTTTAATCCAATTTATTTTCCCTTTATTCTTTCCAATTCTGAGAACCATCATTCACTCCTTTTTCTACAATTCATTCTCATCCCATTTTCCACCATTCATTCCATTCCCACTTGTTCATCATTCATTCCATTCCTCTTTTTCTTCCGTTATTCCATTCCTCTTTTCTTCATTCATTCCATTCCTCTTTTCCATAATTCAATATATTCCTCTTTTCTTAATTGATTCATTCCATTCTTCTATTTCCATCATCCATTCCATTCCTCTTTTCCATGATCCATTCCATTCTACTTTTCCATCATTCATTCTCTCCCTCTTTTTCTTCAATCATCCCATTCCTCCTTTCCATCATTCATTCAATCCATCTTTATATCCATTCATTATATTCCTCCTATTCTACATTCATTCTATTCCACTTTTTCTACATTCATTCCATTCTTTTTCCATAATTCACTCCATTCCTCTTTTCCTACTTATATTCCATTAATAGACATCGTTTTCTACATTCAGTCTATTCATGAGTTCCATAATTCATTTCATTCCCACATTCTATTCTTCAGTCTATTTCTATTTTCTTCATTCGTTTCATTCCCATGTTTCATTCTACATTCCAATTTATTTCCCTTTACTCTTTCCAATTCAGTGAACCATCATTCACTCCTTTATTCTATAATTCGTTCTATTCCCCATTTCCCACCATTCATTCCATTCCTCTTTTTCTACATTCTTTCTGTTCCATTTTCCATCATGAATTAATTTTTGTTTTCCATATTTCTTTTCACTCCTATTCAGTTTTATTCTTTCCAATCCCAAGTTCCATCTTTCATTCTTTCCCTATTTTCTTCATTTTTCCATTCCCGAATTTTATCACTCATTCCATGTTAAATTTGTTTCATACAGTCAATTCCTGGTTTGTCCATTAATTTCATTCTCATGTTCCATCAAACATTCCATTCCTATGTTCCATCCTTAAGTCCATTCCTACTTTTTTCAATGATTGCATTCACGTGTTCTAGTTCAGTTAATTCCCATTTAATATCCTTCTCCCATTTTTCTTCATTCAGCCCATTGCCATGATTCATCACTCATTCTACTCTCTTTTAACATCACTCATTCCATTGTTTATTTTATCCTCTTTTTCCATATTCTTTGTTTCCCTTTTCCAACATTCATCACATTCCCAACTTTAATCATCAATTCCATTCCCAGCATCCAAAATCAATTCCATTCCCATGTTTCTGCATTGACTTATTTTCACATTTTCCATTAATCGTTCCTTCATGTTTGTCCATCATTCATCCCACCATCCTGTTCTATCATTCATTCTGTTGTCTTCTTCTAGCATTCTACCCATCTTCCTTTTTTCATCCCATTTCCCTTTTCCATTATTCATTGTATCCTCTTTTGCCAGGATTCTTTACATTCCTGTTTTCCATCATTCATTCCAGCACCAAGTTTCAATCCCAGGATCAGTCATTAATTACTTCCCAAATTCCATCATTAATTCCATTGCCAATTTTTACTTTCATTCCATTCCCGTGGTCATGGTCCATTATTTGATCCACTCCTTTCATCCCTTTGTCCATGCCCCATTTTCTTCATCCATTCATTTCCATTCCTGTATTGTGACATTCAATCATTCCTATCTTTCTAAATCAATTCAAGTCCTGTTTTTCCATCATTCATCCCATTCGCTTTATTTATTATTCATTCCATTCATCTTTTTGACATTCTTTCTATTCCCGTTTTCCATCATTCATTCCATTTCGTCATTCTCTTCATTCATCCCTTTCCACCTTTTCTTCGTGCATTCCATTCATGAGCTCCATAATTAATTTCATTACCGTAGTCTATGCTTCAGTCCATTCCTATTTCCCAACATTTATTTCATTCCATTATCTTTTCCATCATAATTACTTTTCTTTTTCTTCATTCATTCCATTCCCTTTTTCCATAAATCATTCATTTCTTCTTTTCCTTTATTCATTCCATTCTTGAGCTCCATAATTCGTTTCATTTCCACATTCCATGCATCAGTCCATTCGTATTCCCATAATTCATTTCATTATCTTTTCCAGCATTATTTTTATTTGCTCTTCATTCATTTCCATTCCTCATTTTTCTTCATTCATCTATTCCCATTCCCCCATAATTCACTTTAATTCCATTTTCAATAATATATTCCACTCTCTTTTGCTGCCATTTGTTCATATCCTACTTCCCATCATTCATTCCATTCCCATTTCCATCATTCACTACATCCCTCTTTCTCATCCTTCATTCAATTCCTCTTTTTCTTTATTAATTCCATTCCTCCTTTCCATTATTACTCTATTCTATTTTTCTACATTCATCTCATTCCTCTTTTTCTTCATTCATTCCATTTCTCCATTTCCATCATTCATTCCATTCCTCTTTCCCACTGTTCATTCCATTCCCATCTTCCATCATTCAATCCATTTTCTTTTTCCCTCTTTGGTTTAATTTTGTTTATTCCTTATTCATTTCATTTCCGTGTTTCATCCTTCAATCAATTCTCTTTTTCCAGCATTTATTTCATTTCCATTTTCAATCATTCCTTCCATATTCTTGTTGCATCATTGATTCCATCCCCATTTTCCATCATTGATTTCCATTTCCTATCATTCATTCCATTCCCATGTTCCATATTACATTTTCATTCCCATTTTTATTTCTTCATTCCATTGCTGTGTTCCATGATTCATTCCATTCCCAATATCCATGCTTCTGACCATTCCTATTCTCTTCATTCATTCCCTTTGGGATTTTCTGCATCCATTCCACTCCCAGGTTTCAGTTTCCATTTCAATCCCCTTTTCCTCTATTCATCCATCCCATTCCTTTTCTTCCATCACTCATCCATTGTCATTTTCCATCATGTATTCTTTTCATCTTTCTTCATCTATTCCATTTCCCTTTTCCATCCTTCATGTTACTTGGTTTATTCTTCATACATTCCATTTCCCTGTTTCACCTATCATCCAATTCTTGTTTCCCAGCATTCCTTTCATTATCATTTTCAATCATCCCTTCCGTTTTCATTTTCTATCGTGCATTCCATTCCCGTTTTCTTTCATTCATTTTATTCCTGCATTCCATAATTCCCCCCATTCAATTTTCCTTCAATGTTTTTATTCCCTTTTTTCGTTCTTCATTCCATTCACTAATTCCAAAATTCCTTTAATTCCATGTCTCAGTCCATTCCTATTTTCTTCATTCATTCTATCGCCAGATTCCATTATTCATTCAATTTGGGATTTCTTCATCCATTCCATTCCTGTATTTCATTCATCACTCCAATCTCTTTTTTTCTTCGCTCTTTCCAATCCTGTGAACCATCATTCACTCCTTCCCTTTTTTCTATAGTTCATTCCATTCCCGTACAGGGCTGGTTTAGCTCACCAGGCTAAATCGCTGGCTTTTAAAGCAGACCAAGCAGGCCAGCAGCACGGTTTGATTCCCGTACCAGCCTCCCCGGACAGGAGCCGGAATGTGGTGACTAGGGGCTTTTCACAGTAACTTCATTGTAGCCTACTCGTGACAATAAGCGATTTTCGTTTTTTTCATTTTTCTTCATGCCTTTGTTTGCCATGTTCCATCATTCATTCCATTCCCATTTTCCATCACTCCATTCCCATCTTCCATCATTCTTCCATTCCCATTTCGCATTAGTGCCATCGCCATTTTCCATGATTTATTCCATCCTCTTTTTCCATAGTTCTTAATGTTCCTAACATTCATTCTCGTCAATCATCCATTCCATTCCAAAGATCCAACATTCCTTCCTTCCCTTCTTCCTTCATTTATTCCAGTGCCCTTTTAATCACTCATTCCATTCCTCTTTTGCCTATTCATTCCATTCTATTTTTCCATCATTCATTCCAGAGTCTTTTTCCAACTTTTATTCCATTCCTGTTTTCATTATGAATTTTGATTTTCCTCATTCATTCCTTTCCGTATTCCATCATTCATTCTGTTCCTGTTTTCCTTCATAATTTGTATTCCCGTATTCCACTATTCATTTCATTCTTATTTTTCTTCATTCATTTCATTCCCATGCTCTATCATTCAATCTGCTCTCTTTTTCCATCATTCATTTCATTCCCGCCTTCCATCATTCATTCCGTACTCTTCATCTGTCCTTCATTCCACTCCCTTTTCCATAACTCCTTCCATTCCCATCTCAGTCATTCATTCTATTCCTGAATTCCATCATTCAATGTTGCATCATTCATTCTACTCTCCTTTTCCATCATTCACCTCATTCCCGTTTTCCATCGTTCATTCCATTGTCAGTTTCCGTAATTCATTCTTTTCATATTTTTCCATTCATTCCATTCCTGTCTCCATCATTCAATCCGTTTTTTCCTAGCATTTATTTAATTTGGTTTATTCTTCATCCATTTAATTTCCATTTTTCATCTTTCGTTCCATTCCCATTTTCCAGCATCAATTCCATTGTCATTTCAATCATTCCTTCCATTTTCTTTATCCATCATTCCTCCCATCCACCTTTCCCATCATTCATTCCATTTTTCTTTATTCTTTTCATTCCCATTTTTCTTTCTTCATACCATTCACAAGTTCCATGATTCATTTCATCCCCATGTTCCATGCTTCAGCCCATTTGGGATTTTTTTCATTCATTCCATTCCAATGTTTCATTCTTCATTCCAATCACTTTTTCCTTTATTCAGCCCCTCCTTTTTTTCTACAGTTTCATCCTATTCCTGAGTTCCACCATTCATTCCATCCTCTTTTTCATTTCTCATTCCATCTTGCCGTATTCCATCAAACATTCCATCCCCATGTTCAGTCCATTCCCCTTTTTTTTCCAATAATGCATCCACTTGTTTCATTATTCCCATTCCCACTTTTCTTCATTGATTCCAATTCCTGTGTTCCATCATTCATTCCATTTGGCTTTTATCTTCATTCATCCCTTTCCCAATGTTTCATCCTTCATCTCTTTCCCTTTGTTCATCATTCATTCCCTTATCCTGTTCTCATTCATTCTATTGTCATTTCTACCATTCTATACACTTCCGTCTTCCATCATTCATTCCATTCTCTTTGGCCAGCATTCTTACATTCTCTTTTATATCATTCCTTCCATTGTTAAAGTTCCCAATCTCCGTAGTCGTGGTCCATCAATCAATCCACTCCTTCCATCCTTTTGTCCATTCCCGTTTTCTTCATCCATTGGTGTGGTGACATTCAATCCATTCCTGTTTTTCTTAATTACTTCAAGTCCCATTTTCCATCATTCATTCCATTCTTCATTCCGACATTCTTTCTGTTCCTGTTTCCATCATTCATTCCATTCCTCATTTCCGACATTCTTTCTGTTCCTGTTTTCCATCATTCATTCCATTCCTCATTTCCGACATTCTTCTGTTCCTGTTTTCCATCATTCATTCCATTCCTCATTTCCGACATTCTTTCTGTTCCTGTTTTCCATCATTCATTCCATTCCTCATTTTCGACATTCTTTCTGTTCCTGTTTTCCATCATTCATTCCATTCCTCATTTCCGACATTCTTTCTGTTCCTGTTTTCCATCATTCATTCCAATCCTCATTTCCGGCATTCTTTCTGTTCCTGTTTTCCATCATTCATTCCATTCCTCATTTCCGACATTCTTTTTGTTCCTGTTTTCCATCATTCATTCCATTCCTCATTTCCGGCATTCTTTCTGTTCCTGTTTTCCATCATTCATTCCATTCCTCATTTCCGGCATTCTTTCTGTTCCTGTTTTCCATCATTCATTCCATTCCTCATTTCCGACATTCTTTTTGTTCCTGTTTTCCATCATTCATTCCATTCCTCATTTCCGGCATTCTTTCTGTTCCTGTCTTCCATCATTCATTCCATTCCTCATTTCCGACATTCTTTTGTTCCTGTTTTCCATCATTCATTCCATTCCTCATTTCCGGCATTCTTTCTGTTCCTGTTTTCCATCATTCATTCCATTCCTCATTTCCGACATTCTTTTTGTTCCTGTTTTCCATCATTCATTCCATTCCTCATTTCCGCATTCTTCTGTTCCTGTCTTCCATCATTCATTCCATTCCTCATTTCCAACATTCTTTTTGTTCCTGTTTCCATCATTCATTCCATTCCTCTTTACCATCATTCATGATTTTCATTGTTTTTTTCATTCATTCCATTCCTGTCTTCCAATATTCCAACCTAATTTATTTTTCCTTCATTAATTTAATTTGGTTTATCCTTATTCATTTCAGGCCGGATTTTCCGGTCCACCAGCCGGGTGTTTCTCGGCAGCAGGCCGTTCGCTGGCGGCCGGATTCTCTCTTCCCGCCACTTGTCAATGCCGCCAGGAAACCCACGGGCGGGGATGCACTGCCAGTGGGAAGAGAATCCCAACGACTGTAGAATTCCTGCCTTCTTTTCCCAGCATTTATTTAATTTCCGTTTTCAATCATCCTCTGTTATCTTGTTCCATCATTCATTCCATTCCCATGTTCCATATTCTATTCCATTTTTCTTCATCCTTTTCATTCCCATTTTTTATTCAATTCCCATGTTTCATAATTCAGTCCATTCCCAAATTCCAAGCTTCTGTCCACTCTGATTCTCTTCATTCATTCCCTTTGGGATTTTCTTCATTCATTTCATTCCAATGTTTTCAGTTTTCATTTTCAATCTCTTTTTCCTTAACTTTTTTGCAATGTGTGAACCATCCTTCCCATTTTTAAATAAATGATTCCATTCCCTGTTTACCATTACTTATTGCAATACTCTTTTACTCATTCATTCAATCCTCGTTTCCCACCATTCATTTCATTTCTCCCTTCTCTTCATTCACTCCATTCCTGTTTCCCATCATTCATTCTAATATCTATATCACAATTATTACAATTTTTTCCATCATTCATTCCATCCTGTTTTGCTACATTCATCCCATTTCCATATATTTACTTCCATATCTTCACCATCTTTTAGATCCCAGATCCCACAATGTTTATGGCACAGAAGGAGGCATTTTGGCCCATTCTGTCCACCATTACTCACTCCTTCCCTTTATTTATAATCCATTCTGTTAATTTTTTGATTATCGTTCCATTCCCTCATTTTCTTTTTGTGATTCTTTTTTTTTAAACATTTAGTATACCCAATTCATTTTTTTCCAATGAAGGGGCAAATTTATCATGGCAAATCCTTCTACCCTGCACACCTTTGAGTTGTGGAGCGAAACTCACGCAAACTGGAGGAGAAGAATGTGCACACGCCACACGGATAATGAGCCGAACCGGGGATCGAACCTGGGATCTCGGTGCCGTGAGGCAGCAGTGCTAACCACTGTGCCAAACCGTGCCGCCCCATTCCTCTTTCCATCATTTCATTCCAGTCCTCTTATATCGTTCGTTCCACATTCATTTTCCATTATTCACTCTTTGCATATTTTTTCATTCATTCCTTCCCATTTTCCATTTTCTTTTTCCAACATTCATTTTATTTGGCTTATTCCTTATTCCTTTCATTCTGTGATTCACCCCTCATTCAATCCGTTATTATTTCAATCATTCCTTTCATTTTCATTCCAGTGTTCCAATATTTTTCCATTCCTGGATTCCAACATTCATTCCTTTCCTGTTTTTTCTTCATTGATTCAAATTTTCCAGTTTTTATTCATTTGTTGCCGTTTCATATTCCATCATCATTTCATTCTCTTTCCCATCATTCATTCCATTTCCCTCTTCATTCATTCCATTCCTGGTTTTCTTCATTCTTTCCATTCAAGTTTTCCATCCTTCCTTCTGTTCCCACTTTCCATCATTCATTCATTTCCCATGTTCTGCAATTGTTCCATTGTATTTTTCCATCATTCATTCCATGCCCTTTTTCTGTCATTTTTTCCATTCTCTTTTCCCATAATTAATTATATTTCCACGTTCCATCAATTCATTCTTGAACCGCTGCAATTCCTGAGGTGTAGGTACACCCACAGTGCTGTTAGGGAGGGAGCTCCAGGATTTGGACCCAGTGACAGTGAAAGGAATGGCGATATATTTTCCCAAGTCAGGATAGTGAGTGACTTGGCGGAAACTTCCAGGTGGTATTTCCACGTGCCTGCTGGCCTTGTCCATCTCGGTGGTCATGGGTTTGGAAGGTGCTGACTAAGGAGTCTTTGTGAGTTTCTGCCGTATGTAGTACACACTACTACTACTATGGCTCCCAGTTGTGGCAGTCTATTTTGTGTGTTATGTAGAACACTCCTTGTTCTGTCCTATTCAGACCCTCTTCCAGAACCCTTTTTCCGTTACATCATTGACTGTATCAGTTCTGGTCGGGGCCTTGAAAAATTTATTGATTTTGTTTCCAATTTCCACCCCTCTCTCACCTTCACAATGCTTCACTTGCCTTCCTGGACCTCTCTGCCTCCATTTCACATGATAGACTGCCCACCAATATTCAATACAAGCCCACCAACTCCCACAGCTACCTGGGCTACAGCTTCTCACACCCCACTCCCTGTAAGGACTCTATCCCATTCTCCCAGTTTCTCTACCTCCGCCACATCTGTTCTGATAGTTCCACCTTCAAATACTGAGCTTCTGGCATGTCTGCCTTTTTCCTCAATTGAGCACCCCCCCCCCCCCCCCTCCACTGTGCTTGATAGGGCCCTCAACTGTATCCAACATATCTCCTGCATCTCTGTCCTCACCCCTTCCTCTCCCTCCCAGAACCACGATGGGGTCCCCCCTGTCCTGACTTTTCACCCCACTAGCCTCCACATTCAAAGGATCATCCATTGCCATTTCCACCAAACCCCGCATGATGCCACCATTAAACACATCTTTTTACCCCCGTGACACCCTGGTACACTCCTCCATCAAACCCAACTCCCCATCCCCACCGACAGCACCTCCACTTGCAATCCAGAGATGCAACTCCTGTACTGTTACTTCTTCCTTCTTCACTGTCCAAGGCCCAAAATCCTTTCAGGTTTAGGGCAGCACGGTAGCATTGTGGATAGCATAATTGCTTCACAGCTCCAGGGTCCCAGGTTCGATTCCGGCTTGGGTCACTGTCTGTGCGGAGTCTGCACATCCTCCCCGTTGTGTGCGTGGGTTTCCTCCGGGTGCTCCGGTTTCCTCCCACAGTCCAAAGATGTGCAGGTTAGGTGGATTGGCCATGATAAATTGCCCTTAGTGTCTGGGTTATGGGGATAGGGTGGAGGTTGTTGACCTCGGGGTAGGGTGCTCTTTCCAGAAGCCGGTGCAGACTCGATGGGCCGAGTGGCCTCCTTCTATATTGTAAATTCTTATGATATAGAGGTTTAGGGCGATCATGGGTTTCGGGCAGCTGAACACCTTGACCATCAATGGTGGAACAATTAAAATCTGGTTGTATGTTGGAGGAGTGCAAGCTACCTTGGAGGATCGTAGGACTGGAGGAGATTACAGAGGTGGGAAGGCCATGGACTGAAGAGCAGATGAGGAAGAGAGTTTAAACGGAGATACGTTTATCAATGGAAAATGAGAAACATAGCAATCGACCATCTGTCTCCTTTGAGTTGGTGCAGATCCCAACAAATGTGTTCAAACATGTTCAAAGCTCTGGACATCTGTGGGTTTTAAATAGCTCTCTGTATGTGAAACCGTTTGAAATGGATTTTGAAGCATCATTAAGACTCTGTACAATTCCAAGTCTGTCCTTTCACATTTTTCACTGAGTGCTGTGAAGACCCCTGTGATATGGCTTCCCGGATACTGCAAGCTGTGTTTGACTGTGTGGCTCTTTTTAGTCTGAATTCCCAGATGGAGCAGAGGGAAGTGAAAGCGGAACTTGTGCGGATGGCTCCAAGTTTTTCCCGCTCTCTGGTGAGCTGCTTTCCTTTAATGATATTCGGCTTTCTGCTGGATGCCAAGCCCTGTAGCGGGAGTAATTCACCTTGAGGGTAGAACAGAGCCGATCTCTCTATCACCAGTCAATGGCTCCAGTGCTCAACCCTACAGCAAGGAGACCTCAGAGACTGCCTTCTGCGACCGGAACCTTGGCACGGAAATACACACATTTGGAGCCTGCTTCCAGAATCTGGGATAAGAACATAAGAACATAAGAACATAAGAACCAGGAGCAGGAGTAGGCCATCTGGCCCCTCGAGCCTGCTCCGCCATTAAATTAGATCATGGCTGATCTTTTGTGGACTCAGCTCCACTTTCCGGCCCGAACACCATAACCCTTAATCCCTTTATTCTTCAAAAAACTATCTATCTTTACCTTAAAAACATGTAATGAAGGATCCTCAACTGCTTCACTGGGCAAGGAATTCCATAGATTCACAACCCTTTGGGTGAAGAAGTTCCTCCTAAACTCAGTCCTAAATCTACTTCCCCTTATTTTGAGGCTATGCCCCCTAGTTCTGCTGTCACCCGCCAGTGGAAACAACCTGCCCGCATCTATCCTATCTATTCCCTTCATAATTTTAAATGTTTCTATAAGATCCCCCCTCATCCTTCTAAATTCCAACGAGTACAGTCCTAGTCTACTCAACCTCTCCTCATAATCCAACCCCTTCAGCTCTGGGATTAACCTAGTGAATCTCCTCTGCACACCCTCCAGCGCCAGTACGTCCTTTCTCAAGTAAGGAGACCAAAACTGAACACAATACTCCAGTGTGGTCGCACTAACACCTTATACAATTGCAACATAACCTCCCTAGTCTTAAACTCCATCCCTCTAGCAATGAAGGACAAAATTCCACTTGCCTTCTTAATCACCTGTTGCACTTGTAAACCAACCTTCTGTGACTCATGCACTAGCACACCCAAGTCTCTCTGAACAGCGGCATGCTTTAATATTTTATCGTTTAAATAATAATCCCGTTTGCTGTTATTCCTACCAAAATGGATAACCTCACATTTGTCAACATTGTATTCCATCTGCCAGACCCGAGCCCATTCACTTAACCTATCCAAATCCCTCTGCAGACTTCCAGTATCCTCTGCACTTTTCGCTTTACCACTCATCTTAGTGTCACCTGCAAACTTGGACACATTGCCCTTGGTCCCCAACTCCAAATCATCAATGTAAATTGTGAACAATTGTGGGCCCAACACGGATCCCTGAGGGATAAGCTTCCAAACTCCCCGTGTGCCACCATGTGCAGCTCTGCTCCAGGCCCGGAGACCTGTTTTTGTCAAATATCCTCTGCCTGTCTCCTGGGGGCCCTTGAAGACAGGGTATAGATTTCCAACCCAGCTTGTGTTTTCATCAATGCCATTGAAAATAACTCGCCTGAGGAAGGAGCAGTGCTCCGAAAGCTAGTGTTTGAAACAATCCTGTTGGACTTTAACCTGGTGTAAGGCTTCTTATTGAAAAGAAGAAAGATTTAGCCCTTCTATCAGCGAATCAGAATCACAGAATAATACAGCGCAGAAGCGACTCTGCAGCCCACTGAGTCAGCAGTAACGCATATAAAACACCTGACCTGCCCACCTAATCCCATTTGCCAGCACATGGCCCATAGCCTTGAATGTTATGACATGCCAAGTACTCACCCAGGTACTTTTAAAAGGGTGTGAGGCAGCCTGCTTCTACCACCCTCCCAGGCAGGGCATGCCAGACCATCACCACCCTCTGGGTAAAAACGGTTTTCCTCAACTCCTCCCGAAACCTCCTGCCCCTCACCTTGAACTTGTGTCACCTTGTAACTGACCTTTGAACTAAGGCGACCAGCTGCTCCCTATCCATCCTGTCCATGCCCCTCATAATCGTGTCCACCTCAATCAGGTCGCCCCTCAGTCTTCTCTGCTCCAGCGAAACAACCCAAGCCTATCCAGCCTCTCTTTATAATTTAAATGTTCCATCCCAGGCAACATCCTGGTGAATCCCCTCACCCCCCTCCAGTGCAATCACATCCTTCCTATAATGTGGCGACCAGAACTGCACACAGTACTCCAGCTGTGGCCTCACCAAAGTTCTACACAACTCCAACATGAGCTCCCTGTGATTTCCCAAGCGCTGCAGTCCATGGAGCCTGTCTTGAAAATGTACTCACTGTGTGAAAGGTGGGAAACACGGGGGCTGCTTTGCAGAGAGTGAGACCTCCCAAGCAGCAAAGTGAGAATAACCTGATAATCTGTTTCCATGATGGTTTGAGTGCCAAACGTTGGTCAGGGAATCTTTTCACACCCAACAACTGAGAGTAGGCGGGGCTGAACATCTCATCGGAAAGCGACACCGCTGATAGTGCAGCACTCCCCCATTGCTGAACCGGAGTGCCTGGAATCACATGCTGACGTCTCTGGAGTGGCATTTGACCTCTCACCTCGAGGTCAGAGCCATGACTGCTTTAAATGCTTCTGCTTTTGCCATTCTGAGTTTCCTGGGTTGACCACGGGGTTGTTAGATTGCTTTCTTGTTCAAAATTGTCTTATTATATTAAACATCAGACACATGCAGTTGTAACAAGGCCGATTCACCTTTAATGATACATTGAACCCCAGTGTGTGGTACGTATGCATCGGGCTCCATCTGACTTCCCCATCCTAGTATGAGTAGAGCATGCAGTGGTTCACTCACAGACTTACACTCAATGCTACTTTCAATGTCGACATGCAGTGCCAGCTACCACCAAATGATCACATATCAAAGATGTATAAAAGTCACAGTAACAACATGGAGTCAGCAAAAATAATTCAGCAACTCTTCTCGGTCTCTTCTACTCGTTCTGTTAACTGGATTACACGGCTCTCTTAGAATCATAGAATCCTAGAATTTACAGTGCAGAAGGAGGCCATTCAGCCCATCGAGTCTGCACCAGCCCTTGGAAAGAGCACTCTACTTAAACATACATCTCCACCCTATCCCTGTAACCCAGTAACCCCACCTAACACTGTCCTGGCCAATCCACCTAACCTACACATCTTCCATTGTGGGAGCAGCTGGAGGAAACTCACGCACAGAAAGTAAAAACTCCACACAGTCACCCAAGGTCAGAATTTAACCCGGGTCCCTGGAGCTGTAAGGCAGCAGTGCTAACCACTGTGCTACCGTGCCACCCTTAAGCTCGTTGGTATATTGTCCTCCCATCTCTTTCAATTATTTTGTTATCTAACCTAAATTAATCAGGTTACCGCCTTTCAAACCATCATCGATATGGCTGAGTGACTTTCATTCATGACCTTATCAGAATCCTGACACAATACAACCCAGTTTCAGCAAAACCTGGTCCACCTTGTTGTCCACCGCCTGGCTGGTCCAGGACTCGGGTCCTACAGGATGGAGTAGCCTTAGGCAGAGGAACAGGGGACCGGCAAGTTAATACTCACAGAAGGTCCCCGGCCAATGATTCCTCCCTGGATTTCACTGCTCTGTCGTCAACTGTTGATCAATGGGGCACATTACTGGGTCAAGAAGACTGTCTCATAATAGGGTTCCAGAGTCAGCAGCGAGAGAGAAGTGAAGGGGTTAATGATAAGTGGCACCATGGCGATGTTATCGGGAGTGGCAGTGGAAAATAGATCAGGCCTTCTCTCTCTCTGTAGAAAGATGTCAGGAAAAGGCAGTGAGGGTTGTCAGTGTCAGAAAGGGAATGGCAGGGATGGTATTAGAGGATGCCATGACCCACAAGCACAAAGGCTCATTCTCTGTAAACGCAGGCGACACGACGTGTTTACCTCCAAAGTGGGAGGAGGCACTTCCAGGTGAGGAGACAGAGAGACAGGAGACACAGTACAGCAGCTCAAATCTGGGGCGGGATTCTCCGACACCATGGGGGGGGTCGGATAATCACCCGGGGCCGGCGTCAATCCCGCCCCTGTCATGTCCCAAATTCTCCGCTCCCCCCCCCCCCCCGAGATTCGGAGGGGGCGGGAATCGCGCCAAACCGGTCGGCGGGCCCCCTGTGGCAATTCTCCGGCCCGCGATGGGCCGAAGTCCCGCCGCTGACAGGCCTCCCGCCGGCGTGGATTAAACCACCTACCTGACCGGCGGGATTGGCGGCACGGGCGGGCTCCGGGGTCCTGGGGGGGCACGTGGGGCGATCTGACCTCGGGGGGTTCCCCCACGGTGGCCTGGCCCGCGTTCGGGGCCCACCGATCGGTGGGTGGGCCTGTGTCGTGGGGGCACTCTTTGTCTTCCGCCTTCGCCATGGTCTTCACCATGGCGGAGGCGGAAGAGACCCCCTCCCCTGCGCATGCGCCGGTATGACATCAGCAGCCACTGACGCTCCGGCGCATGCGCGGACTTACGCCGGCCGGCGAAGTCCTTTCAGCCCCGGCTGGCGTGGCGCCAACGGCCGTTTACTCCAGCCGGCGGAGTTGGAACCACTCCAGCGCGGGCCTAGCCCCTCAATGTTAGGGCTTGGCCCCTAAAGGTGCGCAAAATTCCGCACCTTTGGGGCGGCCCAACGCCGGAGTGGTTCACGCCACTCCATCCCACCGGGAACCCCGCCCCGCCGGGTACGGGAGAATCACGGTCCTGGAGTCTCCTCGATAGAACCTGATCCTTTGAATCAGTTTCAGATACTGACTCGGCCATACTCACCATCAATGGGTTGCAGTAAAACTTAGTGCTGAATCGCCACTTAAACCCAATACCTCATTTGGCCCCCTCATGTCAGCGGTTAGATTCTATTCCTCAGTGGATGCTCAGACTTCTGTCAGTTGGCAATGGTTCCTGGAGGAAGATGTAAGAAGCAGAATTGAGCCTTGTTCCCCTCAGTACGTTCGGCCCACACTCTCGGAGAGTCTGACAAAAAGTGACACAGAGAGGCTATTTTATACAGGTTCCACGGTCAAAGCAGCCAAAAGCAATGCTTGTTAGACCCAAGGTCAGAGAAAGCTGCTGAGTGTTCCAGTGAGAGGTGTGTGTGTGCGGCAAGATATAAAATAAGCTGCTTCGGATTCCTCAGATCTCTATCCCTGTAATAGACAACAGACAGTGTTACAGAGAGTGTTACAGTGAGGAATGTGTTACAGAGAGTGTTAGTCGTGAATACCGCCCAGTCCATCACATGAACCTGCCTCCCATCCATTGATTCCATCTACACCTCCCGCTGCCGGGGGAAAGCAGGCAGCATAATCAAGGATCCCTCCCACCCGGCTTACTCACTTTTCCAACTTCTTCCATCGGGCAGGAGATTCAGAAGTCTGAGAACACGGACGAACAGACTCAAAAAGCTTCTTCCCCACTGTCACCAGACTCCTAAATGACCCTCTTATGGACTGACCTCATTAACACTACACCCATGTCTGCTTTAACCGATGCCAATGCTTATGTAGTACATTGTTATATTGTGTTGCCCTATTATGTATTCTCATGTATTTTCTTGAATTCTGTTTAATTCCCTTTTCTTCCCATGTACTGAATGATCTGTTGAGCTGCTTGCAGTAAAATACTTTTCACTGTACCTTGGTACACGTGACAATAAACAAATCCATCCAATCCAGTGAGGATGGTGTTACAGAGAGAGTGTTACAGTGAGGAATGTGTTACAGAGAGTGTTACAGTGAGGAGTGTGTTACAGAGAGAGTGTTACAGTGAGGAGTGTGTTACAGAGAGAGTGTTACAGTGAGGAATGTGTTACAGAGAGAGTGTTACAGTGAGGAGTGTGTTACAGAGAGAGTGTTACAGTGAGGATTGTGTTACAGAGAGAGTGTTACAGTGAGGAGTGTGTTACAGAGAGTGTTACAGTGAGGATTGTGTTACAGAGAGTGTTACCGTGTGGAATGTGTTACAGAGAGTGTTACAGTGAGGAATGTGTTACAGAGAGTGTTACAGTGAGGAATGTGTTACAGAGAGAGTGTTACAGTGAGGATTGTGTTACAGAGAGAGTGTTACAGTGAGGAATGTGTTACAGAGTGTTACAGTGAGGAGTGTGTTACAGAGAGTGTTACAGTGAGGATTGTGTTACAGAGAGAGTGTTACAGTGAGGAATGTGTTACAGAGAGAGTGTTACAGTTAGGAATGTGTTACAGAGAGAGTGTTACAGTGAGGAATGTGTTACAGGGAGTGTTACAGTGAGGAATGTGTTACAGAGAGAGTGTTACAGTGAGGAGTGTGTTACAGAGAGTGTTACAGTGAGGAATGTGTTACAGAGAGAGTGTTACAGTGAGGAATGTGTTACAGAGAAGAGTGTTACAGTGAGGAATGTGTTACAGAGAGAGTGTTACAGTGAGGATTGTGTTACAGAGAGAGTGTTACAGTGAGGAATGTGTTACAGAGTGTTACAGTGAGGAATGTGTTACAGAGAGTGTGTTACAGTGAGGATTGTGATACAGAGAGTGTTACAGTGAGGAGTGTGTTACAGAGAGAATGTTACAGTGAGGAATGTGTTACAGAGAGAGTGTTACAATGAGGATTGTGTTGCAGAGAGAGTGTTACAGTGAGGAGTGTGTTACAGAGAGAGTGTCACAGTGAGAGTGTGTTACAGAGAGAGTGTTACAGTGAAGAATGTGTTACAGAGAGTGTTACAGTGAGGAGTGTGTTACAGAGAGAGTGTTATAGAGGATTGTGATACGAGAGAGTGTTACAGTGAGGAATGTGTTACAGAGAGAGTGTTACAGTGAGGAGCGTGGTACAGAGAGAGTGTTACAGTGAGGATTGTGTTACAGAGAGAGTGTTACAGTGAGGAATGTGTTACACAGAGAGTGTTACAGTGAGGATTGTGTTACAGAGAGTGTTACAGTGAGGATTGTGTTACAGAGAGAGTGTTACAGTGAGGATTGTGTTACAGAGAGAGTGTTACAGTAGGATTGTGTATACAGAGAGAGTGTTACAGTGAGGATTGTGTTACAGAGAGAGTGTTACAGTGAGGAGTGTGTTACAGAGAGAGTGTTACAGTGAGGATTGTGTTACAGAGAGTGTGTTACAGTGAGGAGTGTGTTACAGAGAGAGTGTTACAGTGAGGAATGTGTTACAGAGAGAGTGTTACAGTGAGGATTGTGTTACAGAGAGAGTGTTACAGTGAGGATTGTGTTACAGAGAGAGTGTTACAGTGAGGATTGTGTTACAGAGAGAGTGTTACAGTGAGGATTGTGTTACAGAGAGAGTGTTACAGTGAGGATTGTGTTACAGAGAGAGTGTTACAGTGAGGAATGTGTTACAGAGAGAGTGTTACAGTGAGGATTGTGTTACAGAGAGAGTGTTACAGTGAGGATTGTGTTACAGAGAGTGTTACAGTGAGGAATGTGTTACAGAGAGTGGTTACGTGAGGAATGTGTTACAGAGAGAGTGTTACAGTGAGGAGTGGGTTTACAGAGAGAATGTTACAGTGAGGATTGTGTTACAGAGAGAGTGTTACAGTGAGGAGTGTGTTACAGAGAGAGTGTTACAGTGAGGAGTGGTGTTACAGAGAGAGTGTTACAGTGAGGAAGTGTGTTACACAGAGAGTGTACAGTGAGGAATGTGTTACAGAGAGAGTGTTACAGTGAGGAGTGTGTTACAGAGAGAGTGTTTACAGTGAGGAGTGTGTACAGAGAGAGTGTTACAGTGAGGAATGTGTTACACAGAGAGTGTTACAGTGAGGAATGTGTTACAGAGAGAGTGTTACAGTGAGGAGCGTGGTACAGAGAGAGTGTTACAGTGAGGATTGTGTTACAGAGAGTGTTACAGTGAGGATTGTGTTACAGAGAGAGTGTTACAGTGAGGATTGTGTTACAGAGAGAGTGTTACAGTGAGGATTGTGTTACAGAGAGTGTTACAGTGAGGAGTGTGTTACAGAGAGAGTGTTACAGTGAGGAATGTGTTACAGAGAGTGTGTCACAGTGAGGATTGTGTTACAGAGAGAGTGTTACAGTGAGGATTGTGTTACAGAGAGAGTGTTACAGTTAGGATTGTGTTACAGAGAGAGTGTTACAGTGAGGAATGTGTTACAGAGAGAGAGAGTGTTACAGTGAGGAATGTGTTACAGAGAGAATGTTACAGTGAGGAGTGTGTTACAGAGAGTGTGTTACAGTGAGGAATGTGTTACAGAGAGAGTGTTACAGTGAGGAATGTGTTACACAGAGAGTGTTACAGTGAGGAATGTGTTATATTGACGACAACCAAGTCTGAATGGAGAGATAAATCACAAATTGATGATAACTTGCTGATTTAAATGGTGAAAAGAACAAATTATACAAAACTTTACAGGCGCAGAGTTATAACCTGTTTTCTGTGACAAAATCATGTCTCTGTTCTAAACTTAATCCAACAGGTTGATTTGAATGTGTGGTGTTCCCTGCCTGCTCTGCCAATGCGGCACATCCCTTTGACGTGTATTTCATATTCAGTATTAGACGGTGAAGCTCTTTGCAAACTCAGGGACAATATTGACCATTTTGTTATTTGTTTGTCTCTCCAGGTTCTTCATTGGAAATCACCGCTCAGTTTGATTTCTCACTCTGCTTTTTCCTTCAGCAGCTTTGAGTTCTAAGCAATCAGACATGAGGACTGTTCATTCCGCCTGTCCCATTTTCTTCACTACAGCAGCCGCTCGCGAGATAGTCTCAAAGTCAGCTGGATCTCCTCTTCCTTTTTTCCACAGAGCCTCCTCCTTCCATCTTCTCTTTCTCTTTTTCATTTCTACAATCAATACCCTGGGAGTCCGGTGAAATCGGGCAGAAATGGTTTCTCTGGACTCTATCCCATTAAAATTATAGAATCCCTGGAGTGCAGAAGGAGGCCATTTGGCCCATCAATCAGCACCGACCCTCTGAAAGAGTGCCCCACCTAGGCCCAATCCCCCACCCTATCCCCATAACCCCACCTAGGGATAATTTAGCATGGCCAATCCACCTAACCTGCACATCTTTGGACTGTGGGAGGAAACCGGAGCACCTGGAGGGAACCCACGCAGACACGGGGAGGATGTACAAACTCCACACAGACAGACCCCTGAGGTGGGAATTGAACCCGGGTCCCCGGAGCTGTGAGGCAGCAGTGCTAATCACTGTGCCCACGTGCCACCATATCCCTGTGAGAAATGAACTGTTTTCTCTTTATTAATTTACGGGGTATGGGCATACCCGGGGAAGTGGCGATATAGTGGTATTGTCACTGAATCAGAGACCAGAGGTGATGCTCTGGGCACCCTGGTTCGAATCACACCATGGCCGATGGTGACATTTGAATCCAATAAAATCTGGAATTAAAAGTAAGAACCATTGTCCGCAAAACCCATCTGGTTCAGTAACGCCCTTTAGGGTGGCAAATCTGCCACCCTTACCCGCTCTGTCCGACAGTGGACTCCTCCAATGTGGTTGACCCTTACCTGCCCTCTGAAATGTCCTCGTAAGCCTCTCAGTTTGAGGATGGCTGGGGATGGGCAATAAATGTTGGTTCAGCCAATGAGCCACATAACCCAGGAATGAATTAGATAAATGAGGAACATTTAAAGGCCTCAATCTTTCTTAATTTTTTTGAGGGAGGGAGTGCTGGGTTTGGGGGTGGGTTGGTTGGGGTTTTAGTTCAGCCCCCGGACATAACGCAGGCTACAGCTCTTTCAATGGAATCAATCGCCAATACCTAGAAGTGACGATCGGAGTTCAGATAACATTCTTATTTTAATGGAGGCTGCGCTGATCCTGTTTGAAATAAGCAGGTTAATGCTCCAAATTAATACAGAAACTGCTGGAAAAACCCAGCAGGTCTGCCAGTATCTGTGAAGAGAGAAACAGAGTAAACGTTTTGAGTCCAATATGACTTTTCTTGACAGCTGATGAAGAGTCAGACGGATTTGTTTCTCTCTGCACAGATTTTCAGCCTCCGCAGTATTATGTTTTGTTTTTAGTTCTGATGTTGATGACTGTGTTACGGCGATGCAGATGGGAGTGTCACAGGCCCCAGTCACACTTCGAGGGATACCACAAATGGAATGGACGAACTTGCTGCTGTGCGACAGGGCCTATTTGGAGAGAGCGCCAATCACTGAGATATGAGAGATACAGTGGGGCTGGATTCTCCGGCACTCCAAGCCGCGTATTTCTTGGCATCGTGCCATTCGCTGGCAGCAGGATTCACTTCTACTGCCGCCTGTCAATGGGATTTCCCATTGAAGCCTCCCCGTCTGGAAACCCGTAGGCAGGGGGTGTTCTGCTGGCAGGGAAAACTGAATTGCAACGGCCGGAAGATTCTGGTCAGCATGTGGAAAACGTCTCCCCACTTAACACAAACTGTTATCTCTCTGTATCTAGCTTACTGGGTCAAAGTTTGTCAAAGGTGGTCAATTAGGGGCTGGTTTAGCTCACTCGGCTAAATCGCTGGCTTTTAAAGCAGACCAAGCAGGCCAGCAGCACGGTTCGATTCCCGTACCAGCCTCCCCGGACAGGCGCCGGAATGTGGCGACTAGGGGCTTTTCACAGTAACTTCATTGAAGCCTACTCGTGACAATAAGCGATTTTCATTTCATTTCATTTTCAATACCAGTGGGTCAAAGATCAGTGGCACAACAGGTCAAAGTTCAATGGTTCCACATTCAATTTGTGAAATTCTGCACACTCCAAGGGTCCTGTCGCAATTTAGTAGGTTCGTCTGAATTGAGTGTGACTAATACGAGAGAAAGGTCTTTTGTTACAGCAGGTGAATGGGGCAGGATTCAGGCTGGATGTCATGAGTAAAATGGAGGCCCAAGATGGTTGCAAAAACAAGAACGTGTTGTTCTAGCCTCTTATCACAGGCACAAAGCAACAACTGCTCACTGTCAGCTCTGTTTCAACAGAAAGTCTTCCCCAGTGGAAACTGGCCAATCGCCACTCAGCTCACACAGTGGCTGCCAACAAGAACAAATTCATCCAGGACATCTCGAGGGCCATCTCCAGAAAGATAGCGGCTGCCGAACTCTCCGCCGATGTGGCCGTGATAGCACGATCTGTCATTCGGCGCTACCCAGCCTTTGCCAAAAGCCCGCTTGGCTCCCCCAAGGTGCTACTGGGTAGCCCACCTGCCAGAGTCAAAGTCAGTGCAGAGAGGGGGCAGGAAGCTAAAGAGTCCAAAGTTGGACAAGGCCCCATTAGGAAGAAACAAGGAGCCGTCTTGGTAGGGCCAGGGAGACCTGTGGGCCCTGGAAGAAAGGTAACCGGGTCCCCTGGGACGCCCCCAGCATTGAAGCACAAGAAAGGACCCGCTGGCTCTCCTTCGAATGGAGCCCGAGAAACGTCTCCCGATGTCCGACAAGTGGGCAAAGGACCCGAGACCCCTCTGCACACAGGGACATCTGAACCAACCAAGCAGCAGATCCTTAGAGGTATTTAAACACCTGAGCCAGTCAGCTATTATTGTCACATAATATTACTGCGGTTTACTCCCCATTATTTCACAATAAAATGAATCAAAGATCCATATATTTGTGCTGTAGAGAATCACAAAATCATAAATTAGATGCAAAACAGAAAGAGGCCATTCAGCTCTTCGAGTCTGTGCTGCCCCTTTGTAAAAATGATTAATTTAGTCCCACTGGCCCCCACCATTTCTCCATAATCCTGTAACTCTCTAATGATCCAATTCTCTTTTGCAAGGCCTGATTGAATGTGCCTCCAGCTCCCTCTCACGCCGTTCACTCCAGATCTGAAACACTCGCTGGTTTAAAAAGCTTTACACCATTCCTCCTTTTGTCCATCTTTTTTGCGGAATGGGCAACCTAGCCGGCAACAATCTGTGAAAGAATAAAAAGGAAATCGCTTTAAACCTGTGGCCTGTGGTTCGCAACCCTTCCTCGAGAAAAACAGCTTCTCCCGATCCACTCTGTCCAGATCCCTCGTCATTTGAACACCTCGAACAAATCAACCTTCTCTCCTCCAAAGACAACAATCCCAACTTCTCCAATCTCTCCACCTAACTGAAATTATCTGGAATCATTCTCATCAATCTTTTCTGACCCCTCTCTTCACTGCATTCCGAAAGTATGGTGCCTAGAATTGGGCATAATACTCGAGTTGAGCATAAGACCATAAGACATAGGAGCAGAAGTGGGCCATTCGGCCCATCCAGTCTGCTCGGCCAATCATTGAGATCATGACTGATCTGATGTGATGATCCTCAACTCCACTTTCCCGCCTCACCCTCATAACCCTCGATTCCCTGCCTGATTAAAAATCTGTATTTCAGCCTTGAAAATACTGAACAACCCGGCCTCTACAGCCCTGTGCGGCAAAGAATTCCACCGATTCACTGCCCTGAGAGAAGAAATTCCTCCTCATCTCTGTCTTAAATGGGTGACCCCTCACTCTGAGATGATGCCCTCTGGTCCTAGACTCTCCCACAAGGGGAAACAACCTCTCAGCATCGACCCTGTCAAGTCCCCTGAGATTCCTATCGGAGATCGAAGCAGTGTTTAGAACAGATTTATCAGAACTTCCTTTCTTTATTCTCAAAGTCCCTGTTGATAAAGCGGCAAACTTTATTCATCACACTTTCAACCTGCCCAGACAACTTGAATAATTTATGGACATATGCACCCAGAAGCTCTGCACGATGTTGAGAATTGTTTCCTTTATTTAATGTTAAGGTTTATTTTAATACAGTGAGTCATGGCATGGAATGCACGTCTGAAAGGGTGATGGTAGCAGATTCAACAGTAAGTTTCCAAAAGGAATTGGATAAACACTTGAAAAGGAAAAGTTGCCGGAAAGAGTGGGGGCAGTGGGACTAATTGGATAATTCTTCCAAAGCACAGGCGCAATGCACTGAATGATCTCCTTCTGTGCTGCATCGTATTCCAATTCTCACTAAAACCAGGGAGCTAATGGCAGCGTTAGTCAGCCATTTTGTTTTTTCAATGGGCCTCCTCCCGTTTCTTTACTGAGAGTTCTGAAGTGATGGTGAATTGGCGTCGGATGTGGAGGAGGGCCACTGAAAACCATTTCCTCTTATTTATTTCTGTGATTAAACATTGCATTTATCATTAGTTAGAAGGTGGCCTTGAGATCTCGCGCAGTAGTCGCTCACACTGTATGGAAAAAATAACTTTTATATCCAATCAGCAATGGACTTTTAATCCCATCCTCCTCCCATTTCCTTTAAACAGGGAAGGATAAAACAGGACGTCATGGATCAACCCGATTAATTTACAAAGTCTACCTCCCTCCTGTGGGGAGTTCCCGGGAGCCTGCAGTTTCCAGAGCTTCAGTCACAGGCTCGAAGGAGTCTCCAAACCCCCTCATATTGATCGCCACCTCCAGCCACATTGCGCTGTCCTGGGACATTGCGGAAGGCTTGTTTGATACCTTGCTTCTAAGTTACAGAGATCCCTCCACGAACGTCGTACTGTCAGAGATGGTCCTGGGTGGCGATCAACGAAAGGCAAACATCACAGGCTTAACCATTGGCAAAAGCTACAAAGTCTCCCTTCACGGCACCTCGGGGAGCAATCCTTCCCAACCTATTCACATTTCAGGAGTTGCAGGTACTGGCTCTCAAACTTTGACCCTTTCCATTCTTTCCTAGGTAAAGATCATAGTTGGCCACCTCCCTCTGAGGGAGAAGATTATCCTTAACTTTATAATTTTTTTCAGATGGAGATTGTGAAGGATCGGAATATATTTCACCTTCTACCTCATGGTTTCTCTTGAAGAAAGAGCACCTCATGATCCACACAACACCAACTTGCATTTGCATAGCCCCTTTAGCCGAGTTAAATATCGCCAAGGCTCTTCACATGAATGCTATCAATCCCCATAAATTGATGCAATAGACACATAGGAAAGACTGAGGCAGGTGACTGAAGGCTTACTCAGAGGGGGAAGGTTTTCAGGTGTAGTTTCAAAGAGACAGGGGAGATCGAGAGGCAGAGATATTTCGGGAGAGGATTCCAGAGCCTGGGGTCTTGGCAACCTAAGGCACAGCCGCTAATGGTGGACAAATAAAATCAGGGGGTGCTCAAGAGGACAGAATTAGAAGAGCAGGGACATCTCAGAGAGTCTTGGACAGAGATGCAGAGATGGAGGAGCGAGACCATGGGAGGATTTGTAAACTAGAAGGAGAGTTTTCACTCAAGCAGGAGCCAGTGAAGCACAGCCGAGGTGACAGGGGACTTGCTGTGAGTTAAGACAAGGGCAGCAGTGATCAGGTGATATCAGGTTTAGCGAGGGTAAGAGGCGAGTGGAGAGGTGGTCACAGCCTGGAACATTGGTGTAGCAAAGTCCGGAGCTTTCGAAGGTGTGGGTGAGGGTCTCAGCAGCAGATGTGTTGAAGATCGGCGATATAATGGGATCGGCGATATAATGGGATCGGCGATATAATGGAGGCGAAAGTGGGCAGTAGCAGCGGCGGAGTGGATGTGAGGTGAGGAGATCAGCTGAGGATGAGATAGGGTAGCTAACACCTCACAGAGACATCAAAGCTCTGATTGGTCACTCCTCCAAACAGAACAGAATGTTTTGTTAACAGTCGGCATGTTGATTGTGGACCAGGGTAATGATATCCAGGTTGATCATACGCAGCCCCAATGCACCATCCCTTTGCCAGAATTGGTTTTTGAACAGGCATTTTACACTGTGCTGCTGAGAATTTGGTTTCAGTCACACGAGAACAGGAGAATGGCTGTCTCATGTACTCAGCACTGTCGCTTAGCAAGTGAATATTAACAGAACCTTTTCCCTCCTTCTTTACCACCAACCTCTCTCAGTGTCTGGGCCAGGCGAAGGGCCAGCGGTCGCGCACACCGATTCGTCTGCCGTTCAAGCACCAGCAGAAACACAGGGGAATGGCAGTGAGGAGGAGGAGGAGGATGATGATGATGATGATGAGGACGAGGAGGAGAAAGAGGAGGCGGAGGAAGTGGGACAGGAGGAGCTGGAGCTGCCTGTTGCCACGGATGCGGAGATGGAGAACGTGACCATTTCCAACGTTACCTCAGAGACCCAGACTCAGTGGTGGGCCCCCGGGGCCTTCAACCATTCGCTTGTCAGTACCCAGAATGCCACGGTATCCAACGCTTCCCAAACACAGGAGCCCGGTGACCTTCGGCCTTTTGACCTCTCTGGTCTGACCCCTGCCGTTAACTCTAACACTACCCACCAAGCTGAGACTGATGACAAACTCTCAGCTCCTCTTACAGGTAACCAACTCACGTGGGATTAATGGATTGATTCTCTCCGAAACAGGAAGCTGCTGATTGTAACAATATCTTATTCACCGGAAGACATTTTGACGAATTCCCTCTAACGCCCCCGTCTGTCCAGTCCCTTTTGTTTACAGGTTCCTGTGCCCGGTCTGCATTCCTCCATCTTTTTTTTTTCAGGCGGATTACTGAAGGAACGATAGAGAGATTGGGATCTCTTGCTGCACAAGAACAGGAGGAGGCCACTCAGCCCATCTGATTGGTTCCAGCATTCAGCTAGACTGTGTCCGATTAACCCCATATTACCTACCTTGGTTACCAAACCCTGAATACACTAACCTTACAAAAAACAACTATCCAGCGCAGTTTTGACATTTGTAATTGAAAATCCCGACATCTCTTCTGGGGAAGGAAAGAGATTTCACTGCCCTCTGTGTGATATAATACATCCTCATCTCACCCCTGAAGACTCTGACTCAAATTGTAAGCTTCTGCCTCTTTATTCTGGCCAGGTCCCCACACCTCCCGCTGCCTCCGCTCCGCCAAACATTCGGAACAATTTCTCCCGATCGATTTGATCAAACCCTTTCATCACCTTGCTCTCTGTGTGGGGCTGACCTTTTTTTTAGATGTGGTGTGTTATATATACCTTTGCGACAACCGGATGTGAGGTGACCATTCCTGAACAGTCTTAAAGCTCTTGGGAATTGCATTAGCTCTCGTTGGGAAAATGGGAATGATTCCCCGTTCTTGTGACCGGGCGGTTTACTATATCGGCGATGGAAAAGCAGGGTCACTTTAAGAAAAGGGAATGTGGCATGACACAATGGTACAGCATGTAAAGGGTTAATGTTATGTTAAGCCCAGCCACTAGAGGGAGCTAAGGGACAGTGCTATATATTGCACAGGCTCTTGGACTTCTTAGGGAGATTGGAGCTCGAGGAGATTAGATTCATAGTGTATTGCAGAGTTAGTTAAAATGTCATTCTTACAGCTAATAGGTTTAGATAGTGTTAGCGAGTGTGATTTAATTCTCTAATGTATGTTTGCTATTTGGAATAAGTGTCGAACCAACATTTAGTGTTAAAATAAAGTTAGTTTCTTTCTTCAAAGAGAGCTTTGTGTATCTTTGTGATCACTACGTCTATCATTCTGGAAACCCCCCACAAAGCTCACCACAGGGAACAGTCAGTGGTGTCAGCCAAGACTCACTGGGAGGTTCTCATGCCAATCTTTCAAAAGGTTGTCAGGCAAAGTCCAAATCTGAAATGTGTGGGCTCCATTATGTAATGTTACAAATGAAAGTTAGAGAGCGTGCAGCAGGCCGGTGGAGGGAGCAATGGGTGAGGGGCAATGTGCGATGGGGGGTTGAGGGAGGGTGGAGGTGGTGGAGGATGGAGTGTGGGGAAAAGCTGACTTGAGAATGAGAAGGAAATGTGGATGGGCGATCCTGAGGAGGAAAATTGGGGACAGTGTGTGTCGGGGTAGATTGGGGACAGTGTGTGTTGGGGTAGATTGGGGACAGTGTGTGTCGGGGTAGATTGGGGACAGTGTGTGTCGGGGTAGATTGGGGACAGTGTGTGTCGGGGTAGATTGGGGACAGTGTGTGTCGGGGTAGATTGGGGACAGAGTGTGTCGGGGTAGATTGGGGACAGTGTGTGTCGGGGGAGATTGGGGACAGTGTGTGTCGGGGTAGATTGGGGACAGTGTGTGTCGGGGTAGATTGGGGACAGTGTGTGTCGGGGTAGATTGGGGACAGTGTGTGTCGGGGTAGATTGGGGACAGTGTGTGTCGGGGTAGATTGGGGACAGTGTGTGTCGGGGTAGATTGGGTACAGTGTCTGTTGGGGTAGATTGGGTACAGTGTCTGTTGGGGTAGATTGGGGACAGTGTGTGTCGGGGTAGATTGGGGACAGTGTGAGTCGGGGTAGATTGGGGACAGAGTGTGTCGGGGTATATTGGGGACGGTGTGTGTCGGGGTAGATTGGGGACAGTGTGTGTCGGGGTAGATTGGGGACAGTGTGTGTCGGGGTAGATTGGGGACAGTGTGTGTCAGGGTAGATTGGGGACAGTGTGTGCCGGGGTAGATTGGGGACAGTGTGTGTCGGGGTAGATTGGGGACAGTGTGTGTCGGGGTAGATTGGGGACAGTGTGTGTGGGGGTAGATTGGGGACAGTGTGTGTCGGGGTAGATTGGGGACAGTGTGTGTCGGGGTAGATTGGGGACAGTGTGTGTCGGGGTAGATTGGGGACAGTGTGTGTCGGGGTAGATTGGGGACAGTGTGTGTCGGGGTAGATCGGGGACAGTGTGTGTCGGGGTAGATTGGGGACAGTGTGTGTCGGGGTAGATTGGGGACAGTGTGTGTCGGGGTAGATTGGGGACAGTGTGTTGGGGGTAGATTGGGGACAGGGTGTGTCGGGGTAGATTGGGGACAGGGTGTGTCGGGGTAGATTGGGGACAGTGTGTGTCGGGGTAGATTGGGGACAGTGTGTGTCGGGGTAGATTGGGGACAGTGTGTGTCGGGGTAGATTGGGGACAGTGTGTGTCGGGGTAGATTGGGGACAGTGTGTGTCGGGGTAGATTGGGGACAGTGTGTGTCGGGGTAGATTGGGGACAGTGTGTTTCGGGGTAGATTGGGGACAGTGTGTGTCGGGGTAGATTGGGGACAGTGTGTGTCGGGGTAGATTGGGGACAGTGTGTGTCGGGGTAGATTGAGGACAGTGTGTGTCGGGGTAGATTGGGGACAGTGTGTGTCGGGGTAGATTGGGGACAGTGTGTCGGGATAGATTGGGGACAGTGTGTGTCGGGGTAGTTAGGGGACAGTGTGTGTCGGGGTAGATTGGGGACAGTGTGTGTCGGGGTAGATTGGGGACAGTGTGTGTCGGGGTAGATTGGGGACAGTGTGTGTCGGGGTAGATTGGGGACAGTGTGTGTCGGGGTAGATTGGGGACAGTGTGTCGGGGTAGATTGGGGACAGTGTGTTTCGGGGTAGATTGGGGACAGTGTGTGTCGGGGTAGATTGGGGACAGTGTGTGTCGGGGTAGATTGGGGACAGTGTGTGTCGGGGTAGTTAGGGGACAGTGTGTGTCGGGGTAGATTGGGGACAGTGTGTGTCGGGGTAGATTGGGGACAGTGTGTCGGGGTAGATTGGGGACAGTGTGTGTCGGGGTAGATTGGGGACAGTGTGTCGGGGTAGATTGGGGACAGTGTGTGTCGGGGTAGATTGGGGACAGTGTGTGCCGGGATAGATTGGGGACAGTGTGTGTCGGGGTAGATTGGGGACAGTGTGTGTCGGGGTAGATTGGGGACAGTGTGTGTCGGGGTAGATTGGGGACAGTGTATGTTGGGGGTAGATTGGGGACAGTGTGTGTCGGGGTAGATTGGGGACAGTGTGTGTCGGGGTAGATTGGGGACAGTGTGTGTCGGGGTAGATTGGGGACAGTGTGTGTCGGGGTAGATTGGGGACAGTGTGTGTCGGGGTAGATTGGGGACAGAGTGTGTCGGGGTAGATTGGGGACAGTGTGTGTCGGGGTAGATTGGGGACAGAGTGTGTCGGGGTAGATTGGGGACAGTGTGTGTCGGGGGAGATTGGGGACAGTGTGTGTCGGGGTAGATTGGGGACAGTGTGTGTCGGGGTAGATTGGGGACAGTGTGTGTCGGGGTAGATTGGGGACAGTGTGTGTCGGGGTAGATTGGGGACAGTGTGTGCCGGGGTAGATTGGGGACAGTGTGTGTCGGGGTAGATTGGGGACAGTGTGTGTCGGGGTAGATTGGGGACAGTATGTGTGGGGGTAGATTGGGGACAGTGTGTGTCGGGGTAGATTGGGGACAGTGTGTGTCGGGGTAGATTGGGGACAGTGTGTGTCGGGGTAGATTGGGGACAGTGTGTGTCGGGGTAGATTGGGGACAGTGTGTGTCGGGGTAGATCGGGGACAGTGTGTGTCGGGGTAGATTGGGGACAGTGTGTGTCGGGGTAGATTGGGGACAGTGTGTGTCGGGGTAGATTGGGGACAGTGTGTTGGGGGTAGATTGGGGACAGGGTGTGTCGGGGTAGATTGGGGACAGTGTGTGTCGGGGTAGATTGGGGACAGTGTGTGTCGGGGTAGATTGGGGACAGTGTGTGTCGGGGTAGATTGGGGACAGTGTGTGTCGGGGTAGATTGGGGACAGTGTGTGTCGGGGTAGATTGGGGACAGTGTGTGTTGGGAGTAGATTGGGGACAGTGTGTGTCGGGGTAGATTGGGGACAGTGTGTGTCGGGGTAGATTGGGGACAGTGTGTGTCGGGGTAGATTGGGGACAGTGTGTGTCGGGGTAGATTGGGGACAGTGTGTGTCGGGGTAGATTGGGGACAGTGTGTGTCGGGGTAGATTGGGGACAGTGTGTGTCGGGGTAGATTGGGGACAGTGTGTGTCGGGGTAGATTGGGGACAGTGTGTGTCGGGGTAGATTGGGGACAGTGTGTGTCGGGGTAGATTGGGGACAGTGTGTGTCGGGGTAGATTGGGGACAGTGTGTGTCGGGGTAGATTGGGGACAGTGTGTCGGGGTAGATTGGGGACAGTGTGTTTCGGGGTAGATTGGGGACAGTGTGTGTCAGGGTAGATTGGGGACAGTGTGTTTCGGGGTAGATTGGGGACAGTGTGTGTCGGGGTAGTTAGGGGACAGTGTGTGTCGGGGTAGATTGGGGACAGTGTGTGTCGGGGTAGATTGGGGACAGTGTGTGTCGGGGTAGATTGGGGACAGTGTGTGTCGGGGTAGATTGGGGACAGTGTGTGTCGGGGTAGATTGGGGACAGTGTGTCGGGGTAGATTGGGGACAGTGTGTTTCGGGGTAGATTGGGGACAGTGTGTGTCGGGGTAGATTGGGGACAGTGTGTGTCGGGGTAGATTGGGGACAGTGTGTGTCGGGGTAGATTGGGGACAGTGTGTGTCGGGGTAGTTAGGGGACAGTGTGTGTCGGGGTAGATTGGGGACAGTGTGTGTCGGGGTAGATTGGGGACAGTGTGTGTCGGGGTAGATTGGGGACAGTGTGTGTCGGGGTAGATTGGGGACAGTGTGTGTCGGGGTAGATTGGGGACAGTGTGTCGGGGTAGATTGGGGACAGTGTGTGTCGGGGTAGATTGGGGACAGTGTGTGCCGGGATAGATTGGGGACAGTGTGTGTCGGGGTAGATTGGGGACAGTGTGTGTCGGGGTAGATTGGGGACAGTGTGTGTCGGGGTAGATTGGGGACAGTGTATGTTTGGGGGTAGATTGGGGACAGTGTGTGTCGGGGTAGATTGGGGACAGTGTGTGTCGGGGTAGATTGGGGACAGTGTGTGTCGGGGTAGATTGGGGACAGTGTGTGTCGGGGTAGATTGGGGACAGTGTGTGTCGGGGTAGATTGGGGACAGTGTGTGTCGGGGTAGATTGGGGACAGAGTGTGTCGGGGTAGATTGGGGACAGTGTGTGTCGGGGGAGATTGGGGACAGTGTGTGTCGGGGTAGATTGGGGACAGTGTGTGTCGGGGTAGAATGGGGACAGTGTGTGTCGGGGTAGATTGGGGACAGTGTGTGTCGGGGTAGATTGGGGACAGTGTGTGTCGGGGTAGATTGGGTACAGTGTCTGTTGGGGTAGATTGGGGACAGTGTGTGTCGGGGTAGATTGGGGACAGTGTGAGTCGGGGTAGATTGGGGACAGAGTGTGTCGGGGTATATTGGGGACAGTGTGTGTCGGGGTAGATTGGGGACAGTGTGTGTCGGGGTAGATTGGGGACAGTGTGTGTCGGGGTAGATTGGGGACAGTGTGTGTCGGGGTAGATTGGGGACAGTGTGTGCCGGGGTAGATTGGGGACAGTGTGTGTCGGGGTAGATTGGGGACAGTGTGTGTCGGGGTAGATTGGGGACAGTATGTGTGGGGGTAGATTGGGGACAGTGTGTGTCGGGGTAGATTGGGGACAGTGTGTGTCGGGGTAGATTGGGGACAGTGTGTGTCGGGGTAGATTGGGGACAGTGTGTGTCGGGGTAGATTGGGGACAGTGTGTGTCGGGGTAGATCGGGGACAGTGTGTGTCGGGGTAGATTGGGGACAGTGTGTGTCGGGGTAGATTGGGGACAGTGTGTGTCGGGGTAGATTGGGGACAGTGTGTTGGGGGTAGATTGGGGACAGGGTGTGTCGGGGTAGATTGGGGACAGTGTGTGTCGGGGGTAGATTGGGGACAGTGTGTGTCGGGGTAGATTGGGGACAGTGTGTGTCGGGGTAGATTGGGGACAGTGTGTGTCGGGGTAGATTGGGGACAGTGTGTGTCGGGGTAGATTGGGGACAGTGTGTGTCGGGGTAGATTGGGGACAGTGTGTGTCGGGGTAGATTGGGGACAGTGTGTGTCGGGGTAGATTGGGACAGTGTGTGTCGGGGTAGATTGGGGACAGTGTGTGTCGGGGTAGATTGGGGACAGTGTGTGTCGGGGTAGATTGGGGACAGTGTGTGTCGGGGTAGATTGGGGACAGTGTGTGTCGGGGTAGATTGGGGACAGTGTGTTTCGGGGTAGATTGGGGACAGTGTGTGTCAGGGTAGATTGGGGACAGTGTGTTTCGGGGTAGATTGGGGACAGTGTGTGTCGGGGTAGTTGGGGACAGTGTGTGTCGGGGTAGATTGGGGACAGTGTGTGTCGGGGTAGATTGGGGACAGTGTGTGTCGGGGTAGATTGGGACAGTGTGTGTCGGGGTAGATTGGGGACAGTGTGTGTCGGGGTAGATTGGGGACAGGGTGGTGTCGGGGTAGATTGGGGACAGTGTGTCGGGGTAGATTGGGGACAGTGTGTCGGGGTAGATTGGGGACAGTGTGTGTCGGGGTAGATTGGGGACAGTGTGTGTCGGGATAGATTGGGGACAGTGTGTGTCGGGGTAGATTGGGGACAGTGTGTGTCGGGGGTAGATTGGGGACAGTGTGTGTCGGGGTAGATTGGGGACAGTGTGTGTCGGGGTAGATTGGGGACAGTGTGTTGGGGGTAGATTGGGGACAGTGTGTGTCGGGGTAGATTGGGGACAGTGTGTTGTGGGGATAGATTGGGGACAGTGTGTGTCGGGGTAGATTGGGGACAGTGTGTGTCGGGTAGATTGGGGACAGTGTGTGTCCGGGTAGATTGGGGACAGTGTGTGTCGGGGTAGATTGGGGACAGTGTGTGTCGGGGTAGATTGGGGACAGTGTGTTTAGGGGATAGATTGGGGACAGTGTGTGTCGGGGTAGATTGGGGACAGTGTGTGTCGGGGTAGATTGGGGACAGTGTGTGTCGGGGGTAGATTGGGGACAGTGTGTGTCGGGGTAGATTGGGGACAGTGTGTGTCGGGGTAGATTGGGGACAGTGTGTGTCGGGGTAGATTGGGGACAGTGTGTGTCGGGGTAGATTGGGGACAGTGTGTGTCGGGGTAGATTGGGGACAGTGTGTGTCGGGGTAGATTGGGGACAGTGTGTTTCGGGGTAGATTGGGGACAGTGTGTGTCGGGGTAGATTGGGGACAGTGTGTGTCGGGGTAGATTGGGGACAGTGTGTGTCGGGGTAGATTGAGGACAGTGTGTGTCGGGGTAGATTGGGGACAGTGTGTGTCGGGGTAGATTGGGGACAGTGTGTCGGGGTAGATTGGGGGACAGTGTGTGTCGGGGTAGTTAGGGGACAGTGTGTGTCGGGGTAGATTGGGGACAGTGTGTGTCGGGGTAGATTGGGGACAGTGTGTGTCGGGGTAGATTGGGGACAGTGTGTGTCGGGGTAGATTGGGGACAGTGTGTGTCGGGGTAGATTGGGGACAGTGTGTCGGGTAGATTGGGGACAGTGTGTTTCGGGGTAGATTGGGGACAGTGTGTGTCGGGGTAGATTGGGGACAGTGTGTGTCGGGGTAGATTGGGGACAGTGTGTGTCGGGGTAGTTAGGGGACAGTGTGTGTTGGGGTAGATTGGGGACAGTGTGTGTCCGGGGTAGATTGGGGACAGTGTGTGTCCGGGGTAGATTGGGGACAGTGTGTGTCGGGGTAGATTGGGGACAGTGTGTGTCGGGGTAGATTGGGGACAGTGTGTGTCGGGATAGATTGGGGGACAGTGTGTGTCGGGGTAGATTGGGGACAGTGTGTGTCGGGGTAGATTGGGGACAGTGTGTGTTGGGGTAGATTGGGGACAGTGTGTGTCGGGGCAGATTGGGGACAGTGTGTGTCGGGGTAGATTGGGGACAGTGTGTGTCGGGGTAGATTGGGGACAGTGTGCGTCGGGGTAGATTGGGGACAGTGTGTGTCGGGGTAGATTGAGGACAGTGTGTTGGGGGTAGATTGGGGACAGTGTGTGTCGGGGTAGATTGGGGACAGTGTGTTGTGGGGATAGATTGGGGACAGTGTGTGTCGGGGTAGATTGGGGACAGTGTGTGTCGGGGTAGATTGGGGACAGTGTGTGTCGGGGTAGATTGGGGACAGTGTGTGTCGGGGTAAATTGGGGACAGTGTGTGTCGGGGTAGATTGGGGACAGTGTGTTTTGGGGATAGATTGGGGACAGTGTGTGTCGGGGTAGATTGGGGACAGTGTGTGTCGGGGTAGATTGGGGACAGTGTGTGTCGGGGGTAGATTGGGGACAGTGTGTGTCGGGGTAGATTGGGGACAGTGTGTGTCGGGGTAGATTGGGGACAGTGTGTGTCGGGGTAGATTGGGGACAGTGTGTGTCGGGGTAGATTGGGGACAGTGTGTGTCGGGGTAGATTGGGGACAGTGTGTGTCGGGGTAGATTGGGGACAGTGTGTGTCGGGGTAGATTGGGGACAGTGTGTGTCGGGGTAGATTGGGGACAGTGTGTGTCGGGGTAGATTGGGGACAGTGTGTGTCGGGGTAGATTGGGGACAGTGTGTGTCGGGGTAGATTGGGGACAGTGTGTGTCGGGGTAGATTGGGGACAGTGTGTGTCGGGGTAGATTGGGGACAGTGTGTGTCGGGGTAGATTGGGGACAGTGTGTGTCGGGGTAGATTGGGGACAGTGTGTGTCGGGGTAGATTGGGGACAGTGTGTGTCGGGGTAGATTGGGGACAGTGTGTGTCGGGGTAGATTGGGGACAGTGTGTGTCGGGGTAGATTGGGGACAGTGTGATTTACGGATAGATTGGGGACAGTGTGTGTCGGGGTAGATTGGGGACAGTGTGTGTCGGGGTAGATTGGGGACAGTGTGTGTCGGGGTAGATAGGGGACAGTGTGTGTCGGGGTAGATTGGGGACAGTGTGTGTCGGGGTAGATTGGGGACAGTGTGTGTCGGGGTAGATAGGGGACAGTGTGTGTCGGGGTAGATTGGGGACAGTGTGTGTCGGGGTAGATTGGGGACAGTGTATGTCGGGGTAGATTGGGGACAGTGTGTGTCGGGGTAGATTGGGGACAGTGTGTGTCGCGGTAGATTGGGGACAGTGTGTCGGGGTAGATTGGGGACAGTGTGTGTCGGGGTAGATTGGGGACAGTGTGTGTCGGGGTAGATTGGGGACAGTGTGTGTCGGGGTAGATTGGGGACAGTGTGTGTCGGGGTAGATTGGGGACAGTGTGTGTCGGGGTAGATTGGGGACAGTGTGTTGGGGGTAGATTGGGGACAGTGTGTGTCGGGGTAGATTGGGAACAGTGTGTGTTGGGGTAGATTGGGGACAGTGTGTGTCGGGGGAGATTGGGGACTGTGTGTGTCGGGGTAGATTGGGGACAGTGTGTGTCGGGGTAGATTGGGGACAGTGTGTGTCGGGGTAGATTGGGGACAGTGTGTATCGGGGTAGATTGGGGACAGTGTGTGTTGGGGGTAGATTGGGGACAGTGTGTGTCGTGGTAGATTGGGGACAGTGTGTGTCGGGGGTAGATTGGGGACAGTGTGTTTCGGGGTAGATTGGGGACAGTGTGTGTCAGGGTAGATTGGGGACAGTGTGTGTCGGGATAGATTGGGGACAGTGTGTGTCGGGGTAGATTGGGGACAGTGTGTTGGGGGTAGATTGGGGACAGTGTGTGTCGGGGTAGATTGGGGACAGTGTGTGTCGGGGTAGATTGGGGACAGTGTGTTGGGGGTAGATTGGGGACAGGGTGTGTCGGGGTAAATTGGGGACAGTGTGTGTCGGGGGTAGATAGGGGACAGTGTGTGTCGGGGTAGATTGGGGACAGTGTGTGTCGGGGTAGATTGGGGACAGTGTGTTGGGGGTAGATTGGGACAGTGTGTGTCGGGGTAGATTGGGGACAGTGTGTGTCGGGGTAGATTGGGGACAGTGTGTGTCGGGGTAGATTGGGGACAGTGTGTTGGGGGGTAGATTGGGGACAGTGTGTGTCCGGGTAGATTGGGGACAGTGTGTGTCGGGGTAGATTGGGGACAGTGTGTGTCGGGGTAGATTGGGGACAGTGTGTGTCGGGGTAGATTGGGACAGTGTGTCGGGGTAGATTGGGGACAGTGTGTGTCGGGGTAGATTGGGGACAGTGTGTGTCGGGGTAGATTGGGGACAGTGTGTGTCGGGGTAGATTGGGGACAGTGGGTGTCGGGGTAGATTGGGACAGTGTGTGTCGGGGTAGATTGGGGACATTGTGTGTCGGGGTAGATTGGGGACAGTGTGTGTTGGGGGTAGATTGGGGACAGTGTGTGTCGGGGTAGATTGGGGACAGTGTGTGTCGGGGTAGATTGGGGACAGTGTGTGTCGGGGTAGATTGGGGACAGTGTGTGTTGGGGGTAGATTGGGGACAGTGTGTGTCGGGATAGATTGGGGACAGTGTGTGTCGGGGTAGATTGGGGACAGTGTGTGTCGGGGTAGATTGGGGACAGTGTGTGTCGGGGTAGATTGGGGACAGTGTGTGTCGGGGTAGATTGGGGACAGTGTGTTGGGGGTAGATTGGGGACAGGGTGTGTCGGGGTAAATTGGGGACAGTGTGTGTCGGGGTAGATAGGGGACAGTGTGTGTCGGGGTAGATTGGGGACAGTGTGTGTCGGGGTAGATTGGGGACAGTGTGTGTCGGGGTAGATTGGGGACAGTGTGTGTCGGGGTAGATTGGGGACAGTGTGTTGGGGGTAGATTGGGGACAGTGTGTGTCGGGGTAGATTGGGGACAGTGTGTGTCGGGGGTAGATTGGGGACAGTGTGTGTCGGGGTAGATTGGGGACAGTGTGTTGGGGGTAGATTGGGGACAGTGTGTGTCCGGGTAGATTGGGGACAGTGTGTGTCGGGGTAGATTTGGGACAGTGTGTGTCGGGGTAGATTGGGGACAGTGTGTGTCGGGGTAGATTGGGACAGTGTGTCGGGGTAGATTGGTGACAGTGTGTGTCGGGGTAGATTGGGACAGTGTGTCGGGGTAGATTGGGGACAGTGTGTGTCGGGGTAAATTGGGGACAGTGTGTGTCGGGGTAGATAGGGGACAGTGTGTGTCGGGGTAGATTGGGGACAGTGTGTGTCGGGGTAGATTGGGGACAGTGTGTTGGGGGTAGATTGGGGACAGTGTGTGTCGGGGGAGATTGGGGACTGTGTGTGTCGGGGTAGATTGGGGACAGTGTGTGTCGGGGTAGATTGGGGACAGTGTGTGTCGGGGTAGATTGGGGACAGTGTGTATCGGGGTAGATTGGGGACAGTGTGTGTTGGGGGTAGATTGGGGACAGTGTGTGTCGGGGTAGATTGGGGACAGTGTGTGTCGGGGTAGATTGGGGACAGTGTGTTTCGGGGTAGATTGGGGACAGTGTTTGTCAGGGTAGATTGGGGACAGTGTGTGTCGGGATAGATTGGGGACAGTGTGTGTCGGGGTAGATTGGGGACAGTGTGTTGGGGGTAGATTGGGGACAGGGTGTGTCGGGGTAAATTGGGGACAGTGTGTGTCGGGGTAGATTGGGGACAGTGTGTGTCGGGGTAGATTGGGGACAGTGTGTGTCGGGGTAGATTGGGGACAGTGTGTTGGGGGTAGATTGGGGACAGTGTGTGTCCGGGTAGATTGGGGACAGTGTGTGTCGGGGTAGATTGGGGACAGTGTGTGTCCGGGTAGATTGGGGACAGTGTGTGTCGGGGTAGATTGGGGACAGTGTGTGTCCGGGTAGATTGGGGACAGTGTGTGTCGGGGTAGATTGGGGACAGTGTGTGTCGGGGTAGATTGGGGACAGTGTGTGTCGGGGTAGATTGGGGACAGTGTGTGTCGGGGTAGATTGGGGACAGTGTGTGTCGGGGTAGATTGGGGACAGTGTGTGTCGGGGTAGATTGGGGACAGTGTGTGTCGGGGTAGATTGGGGACAGTGTGTTGGGGGTAGATTGGGGACAGTGTGTGTCCGGGTAGATTGGGGACAGTGTGTGTCGGGGTAGATTGGGGACAGTGTGTGTCGGGGTAGATTG
Organism: Scyliorhinus canicula; assembly: GCF_902713615.1. Lineage (NCBI taxonomy): Eukaryota > Metazoa > Chordata > Chondrichthyes > Carcharhiniformes > Scyliorhinidae > Scyliorhinus > Scyliorhinus canicula. The sequence goes on from NC_052158.1 coordinate 9,410,224, forward strand.
GGGACAGTGTGTGTCGGGGTAGATTGGGACAGTGTGTCGGGGTAGATTGGGGACAGTGTGTGTCGGGGTAGATTGGGGACAGTGTGTGTCGGGGTAGATTGGGGACAGTGTGTGTCGGGGTAGATTGGGGACAGTGTGTGTCGGGGTAGATTGGGGACAGTGTGTGTCGGGGTAGATTGGGGACATTGTGTGTCGGGGTAGATTTGGGGACAGTGTGTGTTGGGGTAGATTGGGGACAGTGTGTGTCGGGGTAGATTGGGGACAGTGTGTGTCGGGGTAGATTGGGGACAGTGTGTGTCGGGGTAGATTGGGGACAGTGTGTGTTGGGGGTAGATTGGGGACAGTGTGTGTCGGGGTAGATTGGGGACAGTGTGTGTCGGGGTAGATTGGGGACAGTGTGTTTCGGGGTAGATTGGGGACAGTGTGTGTCAGGGTAGATTGGGGACAGTGTGTGTCGGGATAGATTGGGGACAGTGTGTGTCGGGGTAGATTGGGGACAGTGTGTTGGGGGTAGATTGGGGACAGGGTGTGTCGGGGTAAATTGGGGACAGTGTGTGTCGGGGTAGATAGGGGACAGTGTGTGTCGGGGTAGATTGGGGACAGTGTGTGTCGGGGTAGATTGGGGACAGTGTGTTGGGGGTAGATTGGGGACAGTGTGTGTCGGGGTAGATTGGGGACAGTGTGTGTCGGGGTAGATTGGGGACAGTGTGTGTCGGGGTAGATTGGGGACAGTGTGTTGGGGGTAGATTGGGGACAGTGTGTGTCCGGGTAGATTGGGGACAGTGTGTGTCGGGGTAGATTGGGGACAGTGTGTGTCGGGGTAGATTGGGGACAGTGTGTGTCGGGGTAGATTGGGACAGTGTGTCGGGGTAGATTGGGGACAGTGTGTGTCGGGGTAGATTGGGGACAGTGTGTGTCGGGGTAGATTGGGGACATTGTGTGTCGGGGTAGATTGGGGACAGTGTGTGTCGGGGTAGATTGGGGACAGTGTGTGTCGGGGTAGATTGGGGACAGTGTGTGTCGGGGTAGATTGGGGACAGTGTGTGTCGGGGTAGATTGGGGACAGTGTGTGTTGGGGTAGATTGGGGACAGTGTGATTTACGGATAGATTGGGGACAGTGTGTGTCGGGGTAGATTGGGGACAGTGTGTGTCGGGGTAGATTGGGGACAGTGTGATTTACGGGTAGATTGGGGACAGTGTGTGTCGGGGTAGATTGGGGATAGTGTGTGTCGGGGTAGATTGGGGACAGTGTGTGTCGTGGTAGATTGGGGACAGTGTGTGTCGGGGTAGATTGGGGACAGTGTGTGTCGGGGTAGATTGGGGACACTGTGTGTTGGGGTAGATTGGGGACAGTGTGTGTCGGGGTAGATTGGGGACAGTGTGTTGGGGGTAGATTGGGGACAGTGTGTGTCGGGGTAGATTGGGGACAGTGTGTTGGGGGTAGATTGGGGACAGTGTGTGTCGGGGTAGATTGGGGACAGTGTGTGTCGGGGTAGATTGGGGACAGTGTGTGTCGGGGTAGATTGGGGACAGTGTGTGTCGGGGTAGATTGGGGACAGCGTGTGTCGGGGTAGATTGGGGACAGTGTGTGTCGGGGTAGATTGGGGACAGTGTGTGTCGGGGTAGATTGGGGACAGTGTGTGTCGGGGTAGATTGGGGGACAGTGTGTGTCGGGGTAGATTGGGGACAGTGTGTGTCGGGGTAGATTGGGGACAGTGTGTGTCGGGGTAGATTGGGGACAGTGTGTGTTGGGGTAGATTGGGGAATCTGTGATATACGGATAGATTTGGGACTGTGTGAAATACGGATAGATTGGGGACTGTGTGATATACGGATAGATTGGGGACTGTGTGATATACGGATAGATTGGGGACTGTGTGATATACGGATAGATTGGGGAACATGTTTCAGTGGAATTGTCTGTTATAAATTAAAGGAATAACAATCATGGGGATGAATTCTCCACCTTCCCAGCTGAGTATTCCTTGCTGGAACGCTGTTGCCAACAGTGGGATTCTCCATTTCTGCCGCTGGCCAATGGGATTTCCCAAAGTGGTGACCCCACACCGCCAGGTGAGCTGCCGGAGGAATAGGGAATTCTGCCGGTGGAGAATTCACCCCACTGGGATTTTGTGGGAAATCGAGCCTCTCATTTTCTTCTTTTGTCTTTGTTCTCTCACCTCTTCAGACCAGGTTGCTAGTTTTCGCAATGTGACGGTTAGAGACATTACCGCCAGGGACTTCCGCCTGTCCTGGAAGGTTCCGGAAGGGGCCTTCGACTCTTTTGTTATCCAATACAGGGTGTCGAGTAGCTCTACGCGTTGGGAGGAACGTAAAGTGCAAGGCCGCTTCCGGTCAGCTGTGATCAAGGGTCTGAGTCCCTCCACTGAGTACAGTGTGAGGCTGTATGGGGTCCGGGAAGGACAGCGCACCAGCCCCTTCACATTGGACGTCACCACAGGTAAGATCCTCACTGTTAAATGGTCAATTAATGTGGAAGGTGCTTCCATCGTGGTCAGTCCATGTGGGGTACGCCTCCCTGCCTCAGCACCCGAAAGCAAAGACACCAATCTCGGAGCAACTTCCACCATCTGAAATATCCCAAAGATATTAACACTGAATAATGTGTCCTTGAAACGTCATCACTGAGGCATTGTAGTGCGGCGTGCTAATCGGATCGGCAAATCCATGCACAGCAAAATCCCACCGACTGGAATGATATCATGGTCAAATTAATTGTTTTTTAATTGATCCTAATTGAGGGGATATTGGCCAGGCGACCCCCCCCCCCCCCCCCCCCCCCCCCCCCCACCGCTGCTCTTCTCCAAAACGATGGCTGTGAAATGAATGTCACTGTCATTCTGTGGAAAATAGGTCAGGTGATTTGTGCATCTATTTCTATCTAGAATGTTCTGCCAGCCATGTTTGAGTGGGCCGTCATCTCTCTGCTCGCTCAGCTGGACATTAAATATTTCCACAGGTTATTAAGTAGAGCTGGGGAGTTCTCCCCAACGCAGCCCCCCCCCCCCCCCCCCCCCCCCCCCACTGTCCCCTCAGAGTCCCGGCCAGTCTTTAACCTCGCGACCAACGTCACTTCAAACCAAAATCAGATTTCTCTCCTGCTGTGGGAGGTTGCTGTGTGTAAATTGGTCTTTCCAGCAGCAACAACTGGTATTTAAATAGGCTCTTTAACTTATTCAAACATCGAATGGTGCTCCATGGGGACATTATGAACGAGATAGAGCCAGATGAGGAAATGGTAGATGGTCAGACGGCAAAGGTCTGGTCAAAGAGGTAGATTTTGAGGAGCTTCTCAAAGGGGGAAGGCAAGGTGGAGAAGTCGAAGGAGGGTAAAAGCCAGAGCTTGAAGCCCAGACAACTGAAGGTGTGACCACCATGTTGAAGTGGGCCAGAGTTACAGGAGCACCGATATGAGGGAGGATTATGGGGATGAGGGAGATTACAGTGGTTTGGAGGGTATGAGGCCAGGGGAGGGAATGAGAACAAGGCAAAGGCTTTTCAAATCAAGATGTTGCTTGAACCAATGTAGGTCAGTGGGTAGAGGGAGTGATGGGGGACAGGATCTGCTGAGGCAGTTAAGACGTGGGCAGCAGAGTTTTGGAGGGCAGAATGTGGGAGAGCTGACAGCAATGAGCTACAGTAGCTGAGTCTGGAGGTAGAGAAGGCATGGCTAATTCTCACAGCGTTGCACAAATTGTACAAACTGGACTGTGAGTTTGTGCAGTGTGTTTTGTATATGTTGCTGTGTTTTACACATGTTTGGAATAAAATACATTTTTTTTTAAAGTCCTTCAGTGACTTCAAAGTATTTCATTGGCTTTGCAGCTGAGATTGTGACAGGCGCTAGATATATGTAGATTTATAATGTTTATCTTCACTCAGATTTGTTTAGTTCATACAGGGTTGGGGGTGAAGCTTTCCCTGAATGAGTTGGCCACGTTTTGGTCAGGTGACAGGAATGGCCTTGATGGACCAAATGGCCTTGCCTCATTCCAACATTTGTTGAGGGGGGGAACGGTTGATAGCTGCTGCAGCACAATCCGTACTTACAAACTCTGTGTAAAATATCTGCGCTGGATCCCACTGTGAAGATCACTGGGCAGTGTGAAGCCTTCCCCTATTAGCTAACCAGGGTAACGGGGTCAGAGGGCAGCAATCCTAGCTGGGAGGACTCATTTCAGCAGGCACTGATCTGGGCCTGCTTTTAACCGTGGTACAAAGCGAGCCTCAGGTGGTAGGCCTCTGCGGGGAGATTGATGGGGGTTATGACACTTTTCAAATGTTTAATTCTCGACTGCCTTTTCTGTTAGATTCCGCTGAGACAGTGAAACCTGGAGATGTGGGGAAACTGGACAAACTCACATTCTCCAACATCACAGACCATTCCCTCCAGCTCAGCTGGACTGTGGAGAAGGACTTTGACACCTTCCTCGTACACTATAGAGTCGATGGGTCAAAGGACGTGCAAAAGTTGAAGCTGCCCGGTAGCCTCCGCTCTTCAATCATCACAGGCCTCAGGCCTAGTACCAAGTACACAATTTACCTCTATGGTGTCTCCTTTGGCCAACGGACTAAACCAATCACCACCACAGCTACCACCGCAGGTAATTTACATCCATAGAATCACAGAACAGCGCAGTGCATAAAGACGCCATTCAGCCCATCATATCTAACCCGGCCCTTTCGAATCGGACAATCCAGTGAGCTCCACTCTCCCGCTTTTTCCTCACAAACCTGCATTTTTCACTGTTCCACGTATTTATCCCAATTCTCTTTTGTGAAAGTTATTAATGAATCTGCATGCACCAAACTAACCATTTGCTGTGTGAAAACACTTTTCCTCATGTCATTTCTCGTTCTTTGGTGAAATACCTTGAAACTATCATTAAAATTAGAAAAAGCTGGCAGGTCAGTGGGGAGAGAAACCAAGTTCACGGGTGGAATTCTACCATCTGGGACTAAGGTGGGAGTGGGGACCAGGAATGTTTCCCGTGTTGAAGGCCAGCAGGAAACTACACCAGAGCCTCCGCCCAGCCTCATTAATTACACATCTGGGGGTTTAGAACCATATTCCATGGTGGGAGGGGTTTGATTCCTCACATCCTGCCAGCATATTTGAGTGCCATATTGAAAAGACAGACAACATCACTGACCCAGCATTGAGGAAAGAAATGGAGCTCCTGAAAAAGAAGTTGGATCTCCGGGAACACCCTGAAGCTGAAAGTTTGATCTCCTCATGACACTGAAGCTGCCCCGTGTCTGCGTGGGTTTCACCCCCACAACCCAAAGATGTGCAGGGCAGGTTAATTGGCCACGTTAAATTGCCCCTTAATTGGAAAAAAAGAATTGGGTATTCTAAATGTATTTTAAAGAATGACTGAAGCTGGAAGATCCGGCTGATAGATGCTCCCCCTGACCACGGTCCAGGGTTACTGCGGCCTTCATCCTGAACCCTGGAGGTCGCCCCAGGTGAGTCCTGACTTCGACACGTCACGTTGTTCCACACGTGTTCTGGACTGGTGTGTTTTACCCCTGACATCATAGAATTTGATTATCATAGAATTTACAGTGCAGAAGGAGGCCATTCAGCCCATCGAGTCTGCACCGGCTCTTGGAAAGAGCACCCTACCCAAGGTGAACACCTCCCTATCCCCATAACCCAGTAACCCCACCCAACACTAAGGGCAATTTTGAACACTAAGGGCAATTTAGCACGGCCAATCCACCTAACCTGCACATCTTTGGACCCATGGTGGAGAATGGGGCGTGATTGGGGGGGGGGGGGGGGGGAGAATATTTTGGTCGGGCTTTCACCTGCATCCCAATAGCGGGACACAAATCAATTTCATTCCGGAGTCCAGCAGGTTTCCCGATTCGCTGTGGCGGGCAGGGCACCAGTGGAAGATCCCACAGGAAATACACACCGACTTCCAGCCAAATTCCTCTCCCCATTGCCGCTGTTGAACCTGCTGATGGAGGAAATGGGCGGGATTCTCTGCCCCCCCCCCCCCCCTCCCACCCCGTGTGTCTCTCGGCAGCGTGCCGCTCGCTGGCGGTCGGATTCTATTTTCACGCTGCTTGTCAAGACGATTTCCATTGAAGCCACTCGAGGCTGCCAGGAAACGCGCGAGCAGCGATGTGCTGCCGGCAGTAACGGGAATCTCTCCTGCTGGAGAATCCCTCAGAATTTCACGTCAATGAGCCTTCAGCAGAATCCTTTCACCTTAACCCCATGCCCTCTGATGATTTCCTCCGGGTGCTCCGGTTTCCCCCAACAGTCCAAAGATGGGGGGGGGGCGATTCTCCGCTCTGCGGACCAAGTGTTCGCGCTGTCATGAACGCCGTCGCATTTCACGGCGGCGTGAACAGGGCCCGAGCACGACCTATTCTGGCCCCCACAGGGGGCCCCCACAGGGGGCCAGCACAGCGCTGGAGTGGTTCACGCCACTCCAGCGTCCTTATGCGGTTCCAAATGGGCACCGCGCCAACCCGCGCATGCGCAGTTTGGGCAGCTCAATCCTGCGCATGCGAAGTTGGGCCATGGGGAATTTCTTACGCGCGCCGACCCTGACGCAATATGTTCAGGGACCGACCGCGGCGGAATGTAGGCCCGGGGGGGGGGGGAATGGCTGGCCCGCCAATTGATGGAACCTGATCGTGGGCCAGACCCCTTCGGAGGCCCCTCCCCCGGTGAAGGATCCCCCCTCCCCCCCCACCCCCCCACAGGCCGCCACTCCCCGAGAGTTCCCGCAGAGTTCCCGCCGGCGCCGTCCACCCCTGGTCACTCCCAGCGAGAACCCTGTCGTGTCGGAGTGGCCGCTCAGCCCATTCGGGCCGAAGAATCGCCGCTCGCCATTTGCGGCAATTCTCCAAGCGGTCCAGCGCAAATCGCGCGGCGTTGGTTTCGGGGGTCGGGGTGGCGTGGCACGATTTGTGCGGCATCTTGGCGATTCTCCCACCTGGCCGGGTGGGGAGGGGGGAGAATCGCGTGCAGGGGTCGGGGTTGCGTGGCACGATTTGTGCGGCGCCCCGCCGATTCTCCCACCTGGCGGGGGGGGGGGGGAGAATACCGCCCGTGCAGTTTAGGTGGACTGTCCCTGATAAATTCCCCTTAGTGTCCAAATATGTGCAGGGTGCAGATGGAACCTCACTTTGTGCCCTCACGATACTCACACCTCCAGAATGTCTCTCCCTGTGTGAGCCGCTAATACCTGAGTTTCTGTGGCAGATTCCGTGAGCAGTTAACATGCAAATCGAGTAAATTCCTAAAACATGGCAGGGGAGTCGGTAACCAGAGGCCAAGGGTGATTGGCAGCGGACAAATTCAATGATAACATTCAAAACAGAAATGGATAAAGGAAAAGGAAAAGATTGCAGGAGTATGAGGAAAGAGATGGAGGAGAGAGAAAGAGACGGATAGATGGTACAGACATGATGGCTGAATGTTCCCTTCCTTACTATGAATGTGGGTCTGGCAGTGTGGTTGGATCCTTGATCCACATTTTCTTTTGATGTTGTTGTTGAGCACTTACTGACAATCCACTGAGCTGCCAATCTGTGTCTGGAGATGTCTGTGGCTCTGGCTTTTTTGTTATTCATTCATCGGATGTGGGAGTCACTGGGTAGACCAGCATTTATTGCCCATCCCTAATTGCCCCTTGAGAAGGTGGTGGCGAGCCACCTTCTTCAACCCGCTGCAGTCCGTCAGCTTTAGGTACACCCACTGTGCTGTTAGGGACGCCATTTCAGGATTTTGACCCAGTGACAGTGAAGGAATGACAATGGGCGCAATTCCCCCAAAGGGAGACAAGTGCCGACGCCGGAGTGAAAACCGGAGTGTTTCACTCCGGCGTCAGAGGCCGCTCCTCACCCCCTATTCTCCCCCACCCCCAGGGGGCTAGGAGCGGCAGCGCGTCAATGTTGCGCACCAGGCGTGGGGGTCGGAGAATCGAACCCAATATATTTCCAAGTCAGGGTGGTGAGTGGTTTGGATGGAAACTTGAAACCTTGCGTATCTATTCTAAACTATTCTGGGTTGAACAGTAATCCATCTCTTTTTAACGCTGATGATTTTTTTTCTTTCATCTTTCACAGCTAAAGAAGCTGCAAAGCTGGGCAGCCTATCCACCTCTAATATCACAGCTAACTCTCTCCAACTCTCCTGGACAGTGGACAGAGCCTTTGACTCATTTTTGATCCAGTACAGAGTCCAGGGCTCTGAGGAGACCCACAACATCACAGTCACCAGTGGACAGCGATCCCACCTCATCGTAGGCCTCAGGCCTACTACCAAATACATCATCTATCTCTACGGGATTTCTGCTGGCCGACGGACAAAGCCCTTGACCACTATCGTGACCACAGGTACTCTGATTTTTTTTTTACATAGATTCCAGCTTCATCAGGGAATTAAAGAAAATATTTCAATTGTTCCTCCATTTCCACTGGTCCAAACTTTAACACAGAGAGAGAATGGTTCCTTCATTTCTCCCTCAGCATTCGGGGAGGAGATACTTTGGACGCGACCTAACCAAAATAAGAGAGTCCATTTAAGCAACAGGAACGACCCACTATCTAACGGCACCCTGTCTTGTTTTTATTCCCCGGTGGCAATGTCACCCCGAAGCTGCACTTAGCTTCATTTCTGACTCTGAGGAGCTCCAATGAAAGGTGCCTCGATCTCTCGATCCCCCAACGCAACCGCTACCCCCAATGCCCCAACTCACCTGATGCCCACTCCACCACATATCGGTGGGGCACCCCAGCCTGGGCACTATACCATCCTGGCACCCTAGGCCCAGCCAGTTGGCAGTTCCACCTGGGCACTCTGGCAGTGCCGACTGCTCTTTGCCTTTTTTTATGACCTCGGGGTTTCTCCCTACCGAGACCGCACTTAGAGTGATTTTCTGCTCCCATCCACACTTGAGGAATGATGTACCATCAATTGGAAGCGAGACACGATGAAGGTCCAAACTTAGGCTTTAATCAGCTAGTTGTTAGCCCGGTGGTCGACTACAATGAAAGGCCGACCACCGGGAACTCTGGGTACTTATACCCCGTCTCGGAGGCGGGGTCTGCTTGCCTATCGGCCAATTGGTGAGCAGTCACATGACTAGTCCCAGCCAATCAGCTGAGAGGCACATGACCATCCAGAGCCAATGGGAAACCAGTGCTCTGCACCAATGGCAGTGCTCCTATTCATACCACCACAAGGAAGCACCCGGGAACCGCCCTCATTACCCCTTCCACCTGGTAAGGCCCGATCCCCAGCACTGCCAGGGTGCCCGGGTGGCACTGCCAAGGCTGTTAGACCCCGGGCGGCGGGAGAATTCAGTGAACGCATGTTTAAATGAGCCATTAGCTGATCTGGGCACGCCCAGTGAGAGCAGGATCCAGTTTGCCTATTACATATTTTCTTTTATTTTCTTTTATTTTCATGTACTTTATGATCTGTTGAGCTGCTCGCAGGAAAATACTTTTCACTGTACCTGGGCACATGTGACAATAAACAAAAATCCAAATCCAGTTTGCAGTGTCTCGCGAGAGTCAAGTGGACAAGGCCACTGAATAGGGGTGGTGGGGAGGAGGTAAGGGGAGTGGGGGACGCAAGATCAATAAACTTAAAATGAGAGCTAGGCTGTGTGGGAGTGGTGTCTGGAAGCACTTCTCCACACAGAGGGGGGGGGGAGTGGTAATCTGGAACTAACTCCACCAGGAAAGGTTGTCAAACTGTTAAATACTTTCAGAATTAAAATTACTAGATTTTTGTTGAGTAAATGTTGTGAGGCCAAGGCAGGCAAAGCAGATACAGATGTGATCGAACTGAATAGTGGACAGCCTCGAGGGGGCCCTGGTTACTCCTGTGGAAGGGTTTTAGTCTCCAGCCAGATGTGTTGTTCAGCAGGGAGAGCTCACTTGAATGAAGGTATCTATTACAGCCGCCCGGCAGGCCAGGTGATTTACTGACTGATTGAATAATCTTGTTCAGCCGATTAAATCCGGGTGGGGGCAAAGACAGGCCTTGGACTGGTTAATCATTATTTTTCTTTCCAAGTTGGTCGGCTTGGCAGGCGGTGGCTTCACACTCTGAATCCTGCTTGCTCCTGTGCAGAGCTCTGTGTTCAGCCATGGCCTTCCCCCTCCCAGTCTCCCTAACCCGTGGCCTCTCTCAGTTAGAGGCCTGAGGTTTGCCAGCAGAATCCACATGCGTCGCCACGGCGATGCCCAATGAGACCGTCGCCAGAAAGCCGTTGGACAGAGGCTGTCACCTGCATCAGGCACTCCCCTTCATGGAAAGAAAGAGTTGCATTTAGATAGCGCCTTTTACAGGCTCAGGGCATCCCAAAGTGCATTGTTCCGACAGCAGACTATCTTTGATGTGAGTCATAGTTTGTGCACAGCAAGATCCCCCAAGTCACAATGTTAGGTGGCTCAGATAGTGGCTCAAATTTCACTCACCCCAGTCCTACGCCGGCATCTCCACATCACTGGAAAATATGCCAATGGGTGGGGGGGGGGGTGTAGGAAAATCCCACAGTCCTTTCCTTTCGAGATGCTGCTGGAGGGGCAAATATGGCCTCAGGACATAGCTGAGGGGAACGCCTCACTTTCCTTTGGAATAATGAGGGTGTGATCATAACGGAGGCTGTTCATGATTGTGAGTTTCCACAGAGACATCTTACTGTCACCTCCTGTTCACACATGTGCACTGAGGTGTCAGCCAAGGTTACATCAGCAGAAGGGGCAAAGTCTCAAGGAACCTTCCCCTCCCCCCCAACTCCAAACAAATTGAAAAATATGAAACCAGAGGGGTACACAAAGGGAGATAAAGTCCAAAACTAATAAGATTGCAACACAGTCACAAGGGGCTGCCTGCCTCCTCCTGGTCCAACACACTGAAGGATAGCGAGGCCTCTCAGTTTCTATAACCATCGTGGCTGACTCCCTCACATTCTCCTGAAAGGCCGCTGGGCATGACCTGGGACAGACAAGACATTCGGATCTCTGAGAGCAAGCAAATTGTCCGAGTGACTCACAGCCAGTTGCCCATCACAGGCCTCAGGCCTACTTCCAGTTGGTCAAGAGGAGACAAAACAAAGCAGGAGCAAAAAGGTCTTTCAGTGCAACAAAAAACAAGGAACATTTTTACGCAGCGAGCAATGACCTGGAACCCGCTCCCTTTGAGGCTGGTCGAAATATAAAACAATCCAAGGGAGGAAACCGTGGTGTTGTCATTGAACTAGCAATCTAAAGGCTGAAATGCTCTGGAGGGATGGGTTCAAATCTCACCACAGGACCTTGTGGAATTTAAAAAATAAATCTGGAATTAGTTACAGTAATGATGACCATGAAATCATTGTTGTGAAAACCCATCTGGTTCCCTCATGTCCTTTAGGACCCCAGATTATAAAATAGAATCCCTACAGTGTAGAAGGAGGCCCTTTTTCCCAATGAAACAACCCTCTGAAAGAGCAGGTTACCTAGGCCTCATCCCCCACCCTATCCCTGTAACCCCAGCTAGGGCCATTTAGCATGGCCAATCCCCCTAACCTGCACATCTTTGGACTGTGGGAGGAAACCGGAGCACCCGGAGGAAACCCACGCAGACACGGGGAGAACGTGCAGACTCCGCACAGACAGTGACCCAAGGTCAGAACCGGAGTTCCTGACACTGTGCCACTGTGCCACCCTGGGAGTCGCAGCAATGTGGTTGATTCTCTACCCTTAGTTCAAGGACAATTATGGATGAACAACAAGTGCTGGCTTTTCCAGCAATGTACACAATTCACAAAAGAATGACGGTTAAAATAAAGTAAATTGGATCGGCTGCAGAACACTTATTTACATGCCCATCCGACTTACTTTATTTTAACCTTATTCTTTCGTACCTGCAGAGTTTAGAACATAGAACATAAAACAGTACAGCACAGAACAGGCCCTTCGGCCCTCGATGTTGTGCCGAGCCATGATCACCCTACTCAAACCCACGTATTCACCCTATACCCGTAACCCAACAACCGTTAACAACCGTTAACCTTAACCTTACATTTTAGGACACTACGGGCAATTTAGCATGGCCAATCCACCTAACCCGCACATCTTTGGACTGTGGGAGGAAACCGGAGCACCCGGAGGAAACCCACGCACACAGGGGGAGGACGTGCAGACTCCACCCAGACAGTGACCCAGCCGGGAATCGAACCTGGGACCCTGGAGCTGTGAAGCATTTATGCTAACCACTATGCTACCGTGCTGCCCTTTGAGGAGAGGACTGGCACTGACGTGGACTGCTCTGCCAAGAGCAGACTTGGACTCGATTGACAAAATGGCCTCCTTCCGGGCCGTAAAACCACCCTAGGATTTTGGAAACTCTTTTCATCGTCCACCACCTTCAAATATTGACACAATTCTGTCTGTTTTACATGACCAATCAAGGTGGCCTACCTCTCTCTCACTGGCTGTTTGTCTATCAGGTGTCTCGCCCTCTATTATAGACTCATTCCTGTGTACACATATAGAGATTCCCTGTCAATCAAGGAATGATTCAAGGGCGGCACGGTGGCGCAGTGGTTAGCACTGCTGCCTCATGGCGCCGAGGACCTGGGTTCGATCCTGGCCCTGGGTCACTGTCCGTGTGGAGTTTGCACATTCTCCCCGTGTCTGTGTGGGTTTCGACCCCACAACCCAAAGATGTGCAGGGTAGGTGGATTGACCACACTAAATTGCCCCTTAATTGGAAAAAATAAATGATTCATTCCCATCACTTCAATTCCCATTCCTTGTGATCCTTCAATTCCTATTTGTTGTTCTCTCGCTCTCATAGTCGCTATCCATGAGGTTCTCCAGTTTTCTTCAGTTTCCGAAGATTCTGAGGCAGCTTTTTAAAGTCTGCCGTTTCCACGTTGGGTTGGGTGATGGCCCGAGCCTGGTTCTGAATGAACCTGGTAAAAATATCGGCCACTTATTGCCCATGCAGAACAACACCATGGCTATTTTATGTATGGAGAGGAAGGTCATTCATCGATCTCCAACAGAAGATGTTGTCTTCACCTCCGCTCAATATGAGCTGAAGCAGAGCCCATCACACTTCCCGGAGAAGATCTTCGAGTGACATTTCATTATCATTGTCAGTTTAAAATCCTTGTCCGTCTCTAAAGCTCATTCCCTGTGAAAAGTAATGAATTTGATCATGTACCATCTCAACAGCAACTTGTATTCGTATGGCCCCTTTAGCTTGACTAAATTTCCCATGATGCTTCACAGGAGCAATTTGAATCCGAGCCCACTAAAGGAGATATTAGGGTAGGTGGCCAATATCTTGGCCAGGGAGGCTGATGTTCAGGGCTATCTTAAAGATCGAGAGAGAAGCAAAGAGGCAAAGAGGTTGAAGTAGGACGCACCCTCCCCCCCCCCACTCCACCCTCCTGCCACGCGGCGTGTTTTCCAGCGGCAGAGACAGCTCTCCCTTGGTCTTGCCAAAGCCGATGACAATTTGTATGCCTCACCCGCACTGCCTCTGGGGAACATGCCACAAGGGATCACCTTCGGCAGGACTGAAAGGTCCCATCCTTAGGGAAGGAATTCCAGAGCTTTGGACCAAGGCAGCTGAAGACCAGTGTTGAAGTGATCAAAATGGAGGAGCTCAGAGATCTCGGGGTGGAGGGAGGGTGAGCGGGTTTAAGGCAGGAGGAGATTACAGCAATACGAAGATTTTCTTTTTCCCTTTCAGCTGAAGAGCGGCCTCAGCAAAGCGAAGTGAGCGATCTCTCGGTGTCTAACATCACTGCGGACTCCGTCCAGCTCTCTTGGGTGACGGAGAAGGAATATGACTCCTTCTTTGTGGAATATGGAGCCGAGGAGGATCAGGATATGCAGAGCCTCAGGGTAACCGGCGACCTTCGATCTTCGCTCATTACAAGCCTGAGGCCTACCACTGCCTACACATTCTATCTTTACGGGGTCTCTGCTGGTCAACGCACCACGCCACTGACAGCCGTCGCCACCACCACAGGTAATGTTAGAAGCCAACCGGGATTAATTCTTCGGCCAATGAGAAATGTCCGTTCAAACAAATATACATAGTTCCTTATCTGCAAACCTTTCGCCTCACAGGCCAACCTTTACTATCACAGAGTGGCACCCTGCAGAATTACATAGAAAGGCCTACGCAGGGCAGCATGGTGGTGCAGTGGTTAGCATTGCTGCCTCACGGCGTTGAGGTCCCAGGTTTATTCCCGGCTCTGGGTCACTGTCCGTCTGGAGTATGCACATTCTCCCCATGTCTGCGTGGGTTTCGCCCCCACAACCCAAAGATGTGCGGATTAGGTGGATTGGCCACGCTAAATTGCCCCTTAATTGGAGAAAATTAATTGGGCACTCTAAATTTATATTTAAAAAAAAAGAAAGGCCTACATGAGAGATAGGAGCAGGAGAATAAGGCCATTCGGCCCCTCAGGCCCATTCCAAAATTTAATACTATCAGTGTTCATCTTCTACCTCAGCTCCCTCCTTCCAGTTTGGCCCCATATCCCTTGATTCTTTGAGTGCCCCCAACAATCTATCGATCTCAGCTTGAATATACTCAGTGAATGAGCGTGGCCCTCGTTCTCTGGGCAGAGAATTCCAAACACTCTCAACGCTGTCAGTATAGAAATTTCTCCTCACCTCATTCCTGAATGGCTGAACCCTTTAGTTTGAGACCTTTTCCCGTTGGGTTTGGACTCTCCAGCCAGGATAAATGGCCTGTTATTTCCAGCACAGAGTCAGGCCATTCGGCCCAACTGCTTTCTGCCGGCTGTATATGCCCCACATCCTCCCTCACTCTCGCCATCATGTATCCTCCCGTTTCTTTCTCCCCCATTTATTTATGGAGCTTCCTGTCAAAGGCAGCGAGTCCCACATTCCCGGAGGAGATTGTTGGGATGGGGCAGAGGAGGGGGTGAGGAAATGCAGGAGCACACTTCCAATTGGAAAGTTGAGTTAAACCAGGAGCACATTTTTCCCTCACTCTAACAGCCCCTCCCCCTCCACAACCACTCCCCCCCCCCCCCCAATCTCCATCGCCCCCTCCCTGCCCGAACCCCCAGCACCCCGTGTGACAAGCCCATGGCAGTTGCTGCTTGGGATTTTTATCTAATCTTCCCACTGATGGAAATCTGGGAAAGGAGACCGTGAGAAGGAATGTGCTTTTTGTTGTGTGATTGTAAACAGTTCAGGCCCTCAATGTGTTCATGGTGACATGAGCTACTTAATTACTGGCAGCAGTTCAGACATTTTCATCAATATTAATGCCAACATGTTTTAACCACTTTACTGCCGGGACTGCTCCAGCTGTGAATAATTGCCTTCCTTTCTCATCAATGGACCTCTCCCAGTGCGAGAGGTCTCTGTTCCAGGGGAGTGACGGGGTGGGCGTAATCTTGTCCGGACTGTCCGTTAACCTGACTAGAACCTGCTGCTGGTGCTTTGTCGAGAGGCACACCCGATTCTTCCACTCTGAGGGCAGAGGTCAGATATCCCACAATGCAACAGCCAGGCCCACTCCCCACTAGCTGCTCTTTGTTTTGGAGGAGATCAAAAGGAAGACATCTGGAGCCCTGCAACATCAAGATGTGAGTCACCAGAACAAGGATTGACCCAAGGGTTCTGGGAGGGAGGACCGTATTATCCTGAGGATGATCTAAGGTGCCGACATGGATGGCCACGGCAACAGTTCCGCAGCTAGGCCCAGCTGCATCCATCCCTGAACACAATCACTTGTCACCTCCTTCAGCCCAGCATGATGGGGTGCGGAGCACACTACAACCTTCAATGTAATGTTTTATGTTTCTTTATGAAGTTTCCCACGTTTTGGACCGACTGTTGAAAATTAGCATTCGCTTTTGCGCCGCTGTGCTCCCTGCTAATTAAATTGCGGAGCCTGACCAAGTAGGCCCTAGGTTGGATGTCATGTCCGAGGTAAATCTGGAACCTGTAACCTGCCACACACATTGTTCATGGGACAAGTTGTCTTGCTTTCTTTAGTTGATTCAGTTCAGAACTTTGGGTTAGCTCCAAGGCTTAGCTTATTCATGGCCCATCGGTTTCTCCGTGGCCTCGAGATTGCTGGTGCTGATATCAAGAGCTGATGAAGGCTTGAAGACATCCACCTGTCTGCTTTAGTTCCAGATCCCTTTCTGGATCTGTTCTGTCGCGGTTATTAGGACTGACCCAGCAAATTCCGAGGTCGCGGGTTCAGATCTCATCAAGGCCAGTATTTTCACACACCCACTCTCCCCACCTTCATTCTTCATTACCAGGGTGTGGGTGTGATTGCCAAGGTTGATATTCCTTGCCCGTCTCTAGTTGCGCCTCGGTACAGCGGTGGTGAGCCCCCTTCAGCCGCAGCTGCAGTCCCTGCAGTCATGAAGTTGAATTCAATAAATGTGGGGCTTCTTTTACCACGACACCATTTTCCTACCTTCCCCCCCATATTCCTTAATTCCCAAAGTGTCCAAAAATCTACTGACCTTTGTTGTGAACATTCCCAATGGCTGACCGGGGAAACAAATTCCAAAGATTCACCACCCTTCACCCAAGTGAAGAAATTCCTCCTCATCCCAATCCTAAATGATTGGCTCCGTATTGTGAAACTGTCTCCCCGTGTTCCAGATTCCTGAACCAGGGAAATGTTTTCTCAGCGTTTACCCTGTCAGCCCCTTTTCCAAGTTTGAATGAGAAGACCTCTAAACTCCAGGAAACATGGGCCTCGGCCGGAATTCTCTGGCCGCTGGGATTCTCTGTTACCGCCGGCAGCGCACCCCCACCTGCGAATTTCCCGGCGGTGTGGCTTCAATGGGAAGTTCCATTGACAAGTGGCGGGGAGAGAGAGAATCCCGCTGCCAGCGAATGGCGCACAGCCGAGAAACACTCGGCTGGGGGTCCCGGAGAATCTCACACCTCGTCTGCTCGGTCTCCAGTTATGCAATCAAAGCACAAAATGTCGAGGAATTGGGAGAGGGAAAATAAATTGGGCCTCGCTATCTTTCTCCTCATCCTGACTGAAAATTCTTTTTAAAATTCCTCAGATGAAGGGAATATCGTAAAGGCATCTTTTTATTACGCCACTGACGTCTGCAGGCTAATGTCGCACCATGTCAAAGATTAATGCCATCACTGTCCAGGGTAAATAATCAATTTTCCATCCAGTAACATCTTTTTCTTCTCCTCTTCCCCCTGTTTTGACTTCCACAGATAAGGACATCACCAAACTGAGAAAACTTGGCCATCTTTCAGTTTCTAATGTCACAACTGGCTCCTTCCAGCTCTCCTGGGTGGCACAGGCAGATTTTGATTCCTTTGTGATACAGTACAGAGTACCTGGCTCTAAAGTGGCGTGGAAACGCACAGTAACTGGTAACCGCCGGCAATCAGTGATCACAGGCCTCAGGCCTACTACCAGCTACAGAGTCCTCCTCTTTGGGGTCTCCCACGGCCAGCGCACGAGGCCCTTGGCTGCCCTCGTGTCCACCAGAGGTATTTTCTTTAATGTAAGAGGCAGGGGCGCATTTCCCCATTTTCTTCACCTTTGCCCCATTTTGGGGGCAACAATGTTCACGCTCCTGATCAATACAGGTTTGCATGCCGAGACACAAAGTGCACAGCCACGTCCATTGTCCAGACTGTAAGAAACCTGGTAAAAATCCTCCCCCACCACTGCATGAAGTTTGCAATTCACCTGGATTCGCTCCAAGCTTGGATGCTTTTCGTCTCCATGTGTAATTTGTTTTTTTCTTTCATGAGCATAAACATATATTTATATAATTGGCTTATATAAATATAATCCATCATCATTTCCACAGCTTTCGCATGCACCGCAGAGCAGAACAAACTTGTTCCCAGGCACTTCAACCCATTCTTCACTTTCAGCAACATATCATGGTTGGCCATCATTCCTCACTCTTTGGTTGTGACACAGTTTCATGTCTACCCGGATTGATTCCATCACATCATGGCTGCCAAAGTGCGAATTCCTCGGGTTTTCCATCATTTTCTTCAACGTTCAATCTTGATCTATCGCAGAGCCATAAATGGCTTGTCTTCATTGCCTGCTCCTCGTTCCCCTGCTGTGGTTGAAGCTTGTCAGCGTTCTTCCATGAGTTGGTGTTTTGATAGTTACGCTAATGGATCTGTGTGGCCTGGTCCACTGTCAGTCATTTGGGAGGAGGTGAGTGGATGTGGTGGCCCGGGGCTGTCTCCTGTTGCTTCTCCCAGGAGACCTGTGTATGGGTGCAGGAGGAGAGGGAGTGTCTGGTTCTGAACTTCCCGTGGAGCAGCTTTAAGGGGAGGAGTGAATGGAATCTCATTATGATCTGAGCCCAGCCTGTGTGGGAGCAGGTTTGATCAGTTTTGAATGGTTGTATGTGATATAACAATCGAAAATAAGTTATCACAGACTGACATGTGGACAGATACAAACACGCATACATATAGTGCCCGCAGTTTTGACATGGACACATCCACACATATAGGGCGGGATTTACCCGCCGTGGGTTTTTTAACGGGATTTCCTGTTGACAGCTCCCCTCGCCGTCGGGAAACCCGTGCGTTGGCGTGGGACCAGAATTTCCCATCAGCGTGAACAGCCGGTAAATCCCGCCCTTATATACCATGGGGGCCGGTTTAGCTGAGTTGGCTCGACAGCTGGTTCGTGATGCAGAGCGAGACCAGCAGCGTGGGTTCAATTCCCGTACCGGCTGAAGTAATTCATGAGAATCTTGCCCCTCGCCTGCGGTGTGGTGATCCTTGGGTTAAATCACCACCGGTCAGCTCACCCCCTCAAAGGGGAAAGCAGCCCATGGTCATCCCAGACTATGGTGACTTTACTTACTTTACATATACATATATATATATATATCCATGGGCAGCCAGATTATGTACACATAGATGAATATACACACAGACACACGTGTACATACACATCCTCACTACAGAAACCCAGACAAACACACATGGCATTGAAAGAGTGTTTGGGCAAACAGAGCTGAGATACAGATCAGTCATGGCCTGTGGAAAGATGGAACAGGCTCTTGACTGATCAGCCTACGCCTGCTCCTACAGGAACCTGCTGGACTAACAACCGTTCTGTTGTCTAACTGTAACGTGAATTCTCTTTTCAGCTTCCACAGATAAGGGCGGAGTCAAACCGAGCACAGTAAACAATCTGAGCACTCTGTCAGTGTCTAACATCACATCTGAATCCTTCCAACTCTCCTGGAGCGCCGAGAGAGACTTTGATTCTTTCCTTGTACAGTATAACCGGCCGGGGCTGCAGGACATGAGGAACCTGACAGTAGATGGCAATCGTCGATCTACTACCATCACAGGCCTGAGGCCTACAGCCAAATACACGCTCCATCTCTATGGCATTTCAAATGGGGAGCGTACAAAGCCACTGACCACTGCCGTAACCACCAAAGGTATTAATCAGCCAATTCCTTTCCACACAGGATTGTACCGAACAAGGATATACAACTTTTTAGAAGGAGATGTGGCAAGCTGTGATAATTAGCCTGTTTATATTGGGCACAACTGAATTTTTTTTTAATTCATTTTATCGTGATGTGGGCTTCGCTAGACAGGCCAGCATTTGTTGCCCATCCCTAGTTGCCCTTGTGATATATTCATCCCAATCCTCCATGTTTTTCTCAATCACAATACACCATAAGGTGCTTGGAGAGGGGGTGAAAACCGATCCAGTGGGCGTGGCATCGCTTAAAATCAGGCTGATAAAACACCCAGCAAAATGTGTAAAGGCAGTGTGATCCGATTGGAGTACAGAAGGGTTTTACAATAGAGTGAGTCAGGAAAGTGAATCTGGACCAAACAGAATTATTGGACAGTTACAGCAGAGAGAAGGGACATTCGGCCCGTCGTAACACAATAAGACCATAAGACAGAACTTTCTGTTTTGAAAGTCCTGGTTGAACCTACTGCTACGCGATCAATTGCACAAAGACTTGAGTTGGGTATAACTGAGGCTTTATTGCTCTAAGATGTGTGTCTTCCCACAGCAGCTGGCGAAATGGCTACAGCATGGAGGACACACATATACTCAGGGACTACCAACATACCTGTAGGACAGGTCCTACCATACATCCTCTAATAGAGGTGCAACAGTGGTTTATCACAGCTACCTCTACCTCACTCTCAGGCCGTTCTCTCAGATCAGAAATACTTACTCTTTGAGAAATACTCTCCCCATATCGCCATCGCTTCTTTTGCCAATCACCATAACTCCGTGCCCTCTCCCTCTCAATCCTTCCAACAAGGGGAACAGTTTCTCCTCATCGACTCTGTCCAGCATCCCCCCCCCACTCCTTACCGACTATCCAGACCCCCCCCACGCCCTTACCAACTGTCCAGACTCTCCCCCACTCTTCATCGACTCTGCCCAGACCCCCCCTCCCCCCCACTCCTTACCGACTGTCCAGACCTCCCCGCCCCACTCCTTACCGACTGTCCAGACCCCCGCCACTCCTTACCGACTGTCCAGACTCTCCCCCACCCCTCATCGACTATGTCCTGACCCCCCCCACTCCTCATTGACTCGGTCCAGACCCCCCCCACTCCTCACCTACTCTGTCCAGCCCCCGCCCCACTCCTCACCGACTGTCCAGAACCCCCCCCACTCCTTACCGACTCTGTCCAGACCCGTCCCCCACTCCTTACTGACTCTGTCCAACCCCCCCCCACTCCTTACCGACTGACCAGACCCCCCCACTCCGTACCGTCTCTGTCCAGACTCCCCCACTCCTTACCGACTGTCCAAACCCTCCCCCACTCCTTACCGACTGACCAGACCCCCCCACTCCGTACCGTCTCTGTCCAGACCCCCCCACTCCTTACCGACTGTCCAGACCCCCCCCTCACTCCTCATCAACTCTGTCCAGACCCCCCCCCACTCCTTACCGACTGTCCAGACCCCCCCACTCCTCATCGACTCTGTCCAGACCCCGCCCACTCCTTACCAACTGTCCAGCCCCCCCCACCCCTCATCGATTCTGTCCAGACCCCCCACTCCGTACCGACTGTTCAGACCCCCCCACTCCGTACCATCTCTGTCCAGACCCCCCCCCCACTCCGTACCGACTCTGTCCAGACCCCCCCCACTCCTTACCGACTGTCCAGCCCCCCCACCCCTCTTTGATTCTGTCCAGACCCCCCCCACTCCGTACCGACTCTGTCCAGACCCCCCCACTCCTTACCGACTGTCCGCCCCCTCCCCACTCCTCATTGACTCTGTCCAGACCCCCCCCCACTCCTTATTGACTGTACAGACCCACCCTCCCACTCCTTACTGATTCTGTCCAGACCCCCCCCCACTCCTCATCGACTCTGTCCAGACCCCCCCACTCCGTACCGACTGTTCAGACCCCCCCACTCCGTACCATCTCTGTCCAGACCCCCCCCCCCACTCCGTACCGACTCTGTCCAGACCCCTCCCCACTCCTTACCGACTGTCCAGCCCCCCCACCCCTCTTTGATTCTGTCCAGACCCCCCCCCACTCCGTACCGACTCTGTCCAGACCCCCCCACTCCTTACCGACTGTCCAGCCCCCTCCCCACTCCTCATCGACTCTGTCCAGCCCCCTCCCCACTCCTCATCGACTCTGTCCAGACCCCCCCACTCCTCACCGACTGTCCAGCCCCCCCCCCCACTCCTTACCGACTCTGTCCAGAACCCCCCCCACTCCGTACCGACTCTGTACAGACCCCCCTCCCCCCCCCCCCCACTCCTTACCGACTCTCCAGACCCCCCCCCCCCGGCCCCGCACGCCTTATCGGGAGTAGTTCGGGAACAGTGACCACTATTCAGTAAGTTTTAAAGTGCTGGTGGACAAGGATAAGAGTGGTCCTCAGGTGAATGTGCTAAATTGGGGAAGGCTAATTATAACAATATTAGGCAGGAACTGAAGAACCTAGACTGGGGGCGGATGTTCGAGGGTAAATCAACATCTGACATGTGGGAGGCTTTCAAATGTCAGTTGAAAGGAATTCAGGACCGGCATGTTCCTGTGAGGAAGAAGGATAAATATGGCAAATTTCAGGAACTTTGGACAACGAAAGAAAGTGTAGGTCTCGTCAAAAAGAAAAATGAGGCATTTGTCAGGGCTAGAAGGCTGGGAACAGACGAAGCCTGTGTGGAATATAAGGAAAGTAGGAAGGAGCTTAAGCAAGGAGTCAGGAGGGCTAAAAGGGGTCACGAAAAGTCATTGGCAAATAGGATAAAGGAAAATCCCACGGCTTTTTACACGTACATAAAAAGCAAGAGGGTAGCCAGGGAAAGGGTTGGCCCACTGAAGGACAGGCAGGGAATCTATGTGTGGAGCCAGAGGAAATGGGCGAGGTACTAAATGAATACTTTGCATCAATATTTACCAAAGAGAAGGAATTGGTGGATGTTGAGCCTGGAGAAGGGTGTGAAGATAGCCTGGGTCACATTGAGACCCAAAAAGACGAGGTGTTGGGCGTCTTGAAAAATATTAAAGTGGATAAGTCCCCAGGACCTGATGGAATCTACCCCAGAATACTGAAGGAGGCTAGAGAGGAAATTGCTGAGGCCTTGACAGAAATCTTTGGATCCTCACTGTCTTCAGGTGATGTCCCGGAGGGCTGGAGAATAGCCAATGTTGTTCCTTTGTTTAGGAAGGGTAGCAAGGATAATCCAGGGAACTACAGGCCGTCAGTGGTAGGGAAATTACTGGAGAGAATTCTTCGAGACAGGGTCTACCCCTATTTGGGAGAAAGTGGACGTTTTAGGGAGAGGCAGCACGGTTTTGTGAAGGGGAGGTTGTGTCTCACTAACTTGATAGAATTTTTCGAGTAAGTCACAAAGATGATTGATGCAGGTAGGGCAGTGGATGTTGTCTTTATGGACTTCAGGAAGGCCTTTGACAAGGTCCCTCCTGGCAGACTGGTACAGAAAGGTGAAATCACACGGGATCAGAGATGAGCTGGCAAGTTGGATACAGAACTGGCTAGGTCATATAAGGCAAAGAGTAGCAATGGAAGGGTGCTTTTCTAATTGGAGGCTGTGACTAGTGGTGTTCCGCAGGGATCAGTGCTGGGACCTTTGCTGTTCGTAGTTTAAAGAAATGATTTGGAGGAAAATGTAACTGGTCTGATTAGTAAGTTTGCGGACGACACAAAGGTTGGTGGAATTGCGGATAGCGATGAGGACTGTCAGAGGATACAGCAGGATTTAGATTGTCTTTATTATTGTCACAAGTAGGCTTACATTAACACTGCAATGAAGTTACTATGAAAAGCCCCTAGTCGCCACACTCCGGCGCCTGTTCAGGTACACAGGGAGAATTCAGAATGTCCAATTCACCCAACAACACATCTTTCAGGACTTAAGGGAGGAAAGCGGAGCACCCGGAGGAAACCCACACAGATACGGGGAGAACGTGCAGACTCCGCACAGACAGTGACCCAAGCCGGGAATCGAACCTGGGACCCTGGCGCTGTTAAGCAACATTGCTAACCACTGTGCTACCGTGCCGCCCATACAAGTTACATGGACAAGATTGGCGAAGCTGGAATTTTCCACCTTAGCATAGAGAGAATTAAGAAGAGATTTGGTAGAAGTGTTTAAAATGATGAAAGGTGTTGATAGAGATAATAAAGAGAAGATATTCTCTTTGGTGGGAGGATTGGGAACTGGAATGCACCAAGTTGAAGGTAAAAGGTGCTGGTGACAGGAGGGAAAACCTATTCAAACAGCGAGTGGTTAGAATCTACACTGTACTGTGTGAGAGTGTGACGAAGGCTGGTCCAGTGGTCGCTTCCAAACGGGAAATAGATAACAACATTAAGGGTGCAAACGTCGCTGAAATAAGGGAAAAGAGACAGAATATGGGGCTAACTGGATTTCCCTTTGAGAGAGCTAGCAGAGATTTGATGGACTGAATGGCTGTCGTCTCCCTAATGCTGTTGTAAGGTTCTATAACAATGGGAGGACAGGGATGGGAAAAGGAGGTTGGAAATGTGGAGAATGTCCATTGAATGCCAGCTCTGGGGAGCATGACATGACACTTGGCCAACCCCTGGTGAGCCCACATGTAGAATGTGTGTGTCAGACTGTGTCGGAAAGACAAGGGAATAAACAGAGAGGAGGTCAAGCAGCAGGTGGGCTGGAATGTGAAGCCAGGAAGCTCGATGCAAAGATCAAACCCAAAAACATAAGGAAGAGAATTAATGAGTGAAAAAGGAAATTCAAAACGTCAAGGAACCGAAGGTCAGGATTTTAAACTGTAAAGGCTGTGAAATATAGGGTTGATGTTCTCCAGTTGTGGGTTAGGCTGCCATCTAGTGAGTGACGATTGAGGATGGAGGGGATTCTGAAGAGAATTGGCAGGGTTCCCTGGAGCCGTGCGATGGAAAGCACCTCAACATCATTGTTCTGCTCTTCCGTGTGGAGAATTCCCTCGTGGAGCATTGTAGCTGCCACTGTTTCTAACATTGATCCCATCCATCTCCTCAGCAGCTTCCCAATCAGGAAACCTCATCAGCCCCAGGAACAAATTCCATAGAACAATCCCCACAGTACAGAAGGAGACTGTTCGGCCCATTGAGTCTGCACCAGCCGGCTGGAAGAGCCCCGAACCTGGGCCCACTCCCCTCTCCTATCCCCGTAACCGCATCTAACCTGCACATTGTTGGACACGAAGGGACAATTTACCATGGCCAATCCACCTAACCTGCACATTGTTGGACACGAAGGGACAATTTACCATGGCCAATCCACCTAACCTACACATTGTTGGACACTAAGGGACAATTTACCATGGCCAATCCACCTAACCTACACATTGTTGGACACTAAGGGACAATTTACCATGGCAATCCACCTAACCTGCACATTGTTGGACACTAAGGGACAATTTACCATGGCCAATCCACCTAACCTGCACATTGTTGGACACTAAGGGACAATTTACCATGGCCAATCCACCTAACCTGCACATTGTTGGACACTAAGGGACAATTTACCATGGCCAATCCACCTAACCTGCGCAATTTGCAGTGAAACAGACACACTTTAACCCACTCCACTGAGTGCAACTTTGCCCTATCAACTGTCTGTCCTTCCTCACGGACTGCCTGCATACTATTTATGCCTGTTCAACAGCTACTCTGTCCTCTGATCCATAGCTCTACTTCCCATCCTCCTGCCAAACTAGTTTAAACCCTCCCAAAGAGCTCTAGCAAACCTCCCACCCAGGATATTGGTGCCCCTCCAGTTTAGGTGTAATCCGTCCTTCATGTACAGGTCCCACCTTACCCAGAAGATATCCCAATGATCCATATATATGAAGCCTTCCCTCCCGCACCAGCCCTGTAGCCACGTGTTCAGCTGCACTCGCTCTCTGTTCCTTGCCTCACTTGGTTTGTTGAGTGCTGAAATCCTATTGGACAACACTGTCCTCCCTGTGTTCAAAACATGGCTCGGGGAAAGAAGACTGAGGTCAGAAAATGTGCCTGACTTTGGGGTAGCTTTAATAACCTTCCCCTTTGGCTGGTTGATCAGCATCCTGCAATAATTCTACACACCCAAGAGCCACTGTGTGTATATGAGCAAGATATTAGATGATAATTTCGACAGAGCTGATCCATTAGAATTTCCACTACTTGCATCCAAATCCAACAGACACTTGGTGGTGGATACTGGGAAAAGGCCTGAGAAAATTCCTAACCACCCACAGAATTTCAGGTAGCTCTTTGGGGATTTCAGCAGGTGGATTAAAGACCATAATCAAAACTTCCAGGGGTTCCCAGGCCCAAGGAAAGATTTTTTTTTTAGATTGTTTTTACCAGTGTCTTCCTTCAACTTGTGGTCCCAATCCCCATAAACATTGTTGGATTCAATGGAACTTCATCAAAATGCCACACAACAATTGTTACCTAGTTAACGTTTATGTCTATTTTCCCTTTTTTAGCAGATAGAGACAAAGTAAAGCCAAGTAAGGTGATTAAACTGGAGAATCTTTCAGTCTCTAATATCACAGCGGACTCCTTCCAACTCTCCTGGGGTTCAGAGAAGGATTTTGACTCTTTTATTATACAGTACGGAGTGCGAGGTTCCGGGGATATGCAGAACCTCACAGTAACTGGTGACCGTCGAGTGTCTCTCATCACAGGCCTGAGGCCTACCACCGTCTACACCATCTATATCTATGGGATCTCTGGTGGTGTGCGCACCAAGCCACTCAACACTGTCATAACCACCAAAGGTATTTCCTTCTATTTTCATGATTTTTTTTTTAACAAAACCAAACATTTGCCTTTCCATTCCAGAGACCTTGATGGTTACTATGGTGACTGTATGGGGCCTGTGTCTTCGGAGAGGCCTGATGTAGAGGTTGAGCTGAGGCAGATCATTCAACTCTGAGAAGTCCAATGGCAGCATTTGTAGAGCATTGTACAATATTTACAGCACAGAAACAAATCATTCATCCCAACAGGTCCACGGGTTCATGCCCCACATGAACATTCTCCCATCCTACACCTACTCACTGAATTCTTCTATCTCTTTCTCCTTCATATGTTTATCTAGCTTCTTCTTAAATGTATCTATGTGGTAGTACCTTCCATATTCTCAATACTCTCCGGATAAAGTTTTTCTCCTGAATTCCCTCTATTTTGGCACCGCATGTGGTTCGCCCCACAACTGAAAAAAGTCTTCCCTTCTTCTGCCCTATTGAACATATTCAAAATCTAACATCTGATTAAAATTTGATCTCATAGAACATAGAACTTACAGTGCAGAAGGAGGCCATTCAGCCCATCGAGTCTGCACTGAACCAGTTAAGCCCTCACTTCCACCCTATCCCCGTAACCCAATAACCTTGTACGGTCACTAACAGCAATTTCTCATTGCCAATCCACCTAACCTGCACACCTTTGGACTGTGGGAGGAAACCGGAGCACCCGGAGGAAACCCACGCACACACGGGGAGAACATGCAGGCTCCGCACAGACTGTGACCCAGCTGAGAATTGAACCTGGGACCCAGGCGCTGTGAAGCCACGGTGCTAATCATTTGTGCTACCGTGCTGCCTGCTCGTTTCACAATAATTCTAAATTGACAGACATTTGTCTTTAGGTATGGACCTTTACCTCATTGGCTTTGTATTAGTCATCCTAATTGTGTGTTGAGTTTCAAAAATGCACATGAATACACTCTTAATTGTTTAACTTTTGCAAAAATCACCAGCGGAATTCTCCGTATCGTCCGGATCGTCCAGTCCGCCGGCAACGCAGGGTGGACACAATGGGAAACCCCATTGGCCGGCTGCAGGAACAATGATTCTTGCTGCCGGTGGGGCGCGCCGGGCTGGGAAATGGGGCTGGCGGGATGGAGAATCCCACCTCTCAGATTTCAGGACAATAATCAGCAGACTATCAACCTGAAACTCAGAAAGCTCAGCTGGATGTCAGTCACAACCTATCAATAAATTGAAAAGGATTTTCATGTTTCTAATCTAATTGTTTCATTTCCATGGTGCTGTGAATCTTGAACTGTTTATTTCATCTGTAGGATTGAGCAAATATTTCAGTTAAATTCCTCTACACTATTCAAACATTTCCATGAATCTACCGGGTAAAGATGTTTCTCCTGAATTCTCTGTTATATTTACCAGTGATTATCTAATACATTGATGGCTTCTGCAGCGTTTTAGCTTACAGGTTCAAACACTCTCATTTTCTGTCTGCATTTTCAGCTGAGTTTTGTTAAATTAAGAAAAAAATAATTTAAGAATGTGTATCCAGATCCCTCCTTGTCCTCACTCCAGGATGTGGTCACAATCCCACAATATCATCCTTGTAGCTGAATGGGAATTCATCAAATGCCCTTGCACCAGTTATTACCTGATAAAAGTTCACGTCTGTTTTCCCTTTTTTAGCTTCCACAGATAGTGACAAGCCAAGTAAGGTGATTAAACTGGAGAATCTTTCAGTCTCTAATATCACAGCGGACTCCTTCCAACTCTCCTGGGGTTCAGAGAAGGATTTTGACTCTTTTATTATACAGTACGGAGTTCGAGGTTCTGGGGATATGCAGAACCTCACGGTGACCGGTGACCGTCGATTGTCTCTCATCACAGGCCTGAGGCCTACCACCGTCTACACCATCTATATCTACGGGATCTCTGGTGGTGTACGCACCAAGCCACTCAACACTGTCATAACCACCAAAGGTATTACCTCCTATTTTCATATTTTCCTTTTTAACAGAACCAAATATTTGCCTTTTCATTCCAAAGATCTTGCTGGATAACATGGAGACTGTGCGTGGCCTGTGTCAACTCATCATTCAACTTTAGGGCACCTGAGCAAACCAATGGTAGTATTTGAAGAGAATTGTACAGTATTTACAGCACAGAAACAGACCATTCGACCCAACAGGTTGGCAAGTTCATGCCCCACAAGAAACTCCTCTAATCCGACTTCATCTCACCCTGTCAATACATCCAAATATTCCTTCTCCCTCATGTGTTTGCCCAGCTTCCTCTGAAATGTATTGATACGAGTGGTGGGTAACGTGCGGCCTGTGAGCCAAACGTGGCCCATGAGGGTACTCAGTGCGGCCCCCCAGGCATTTTGTTGACTGATGTCCACAAGCATTCGTCCATGTATTTTTTCCCGACGAGCATGCAAAGCAGGGACACTTGAAGTGCACAACATTGAGTGTGAGAGCCGTGCGCTCCCTCTGCAAAGTGTAAACATTTATTTTGCTTTTACCATTTGAAGTTGATAGTTCTATGAATATATAAATGCTTAAGCATTTTCGAAGCTCATTATGAAATATTTGGTGTTTATTAAATGTATTTAATCTTATTCAAAAGGTTGGTGAACAAGCCCGATGTCAAACCTGTGGCCCATTGTTCTAGATTGCCCTGCATGATCTCTGCCATTTACCTCAACACGCACTGTGGTAATAACCTCCACATCCCCACCACTCTCTGGCTAAAGATGTTTCTCCTGAATTCCGACTGGATTTATTAATGATCGTTTTATATTCTTGGCCCTCAGTTTTGGAATTCCACAAATGAAAAATCTTCCCCACATTTATCCTCTTGAACCCATTCATAATCTTTCATTTTATTAAAATTCTATCTGCTGCAAATAATTTGACATTCATGACATTTTTCCTTCAGGTAATGGCTTTTATTTTATTGGTCGGGTCATTTTTAAGGTTGTATACAAATGGACATTCTAATTCTGCATCTTTTGCACAAATCCATATTTCGGGAAAATAATTGGTAGAACATGGGCCTGAAACTCAGGAACGATCAATTGAGTGCCAGAAACGTACCTATAAATAGGTATGATAAATTTATAAATGTAAAAGATTTTAGGTGTTTCT
Organism: Scyliorhinus canicula; assembly: GCF_902713615.1. Classification (NCBI taxonomy): domain Eukaryota; kingdom Metazoa; phylum Chordata; class Chondrichthyes; order Carcharhiniformes; family Scyliorhinidae; genus Scyliorhinus; species Scyliorhinus canicula. The sequence continues at coordinate 9,439,659 of NC_052158.1, forward strand.
ATTCCAATTGCTATTTTCATATCCCTGGTGCTGTGAATTTTGAAGTGCTGTAACATGTGAAGGACTGTTCCACATTCTCACCACTCCCTGGGTAAGGAAGATTTTCCTGTATTCCCGATTGGATTTGGTGATTATCTTCCATAGATGGTCTCTGGTTTTCCTCTCTCCCCAAATGTGAAAATATTCCTTCTCTCGCCCTCTCCGTCTACTCTTTCGGTTGAAATTAAGAAACATCTTTAAAGAATTGAATAATGTCTGTTTCAGATCTCTCCTTGACCTCGTCCCCTCTATCTATCCCATCAGGTTACCATCTCAATCTCACCGGTGATGACTGAATGGGACTTTATCAAATGCCTTCTCACTCAATTGTCAAAGTTCATGGTCTATTTTCCCTTTTTTAGCAGATAGAGACAAAGTAAAGCCAAGTAAGGCGATTAAACTGGAGAATCTTTCAGTCTCTAATATCACAGCGGACTCCTTCCAGCTCTCCTGGGGTTCAGAGAAGGATTTTGACTCTTTTATTATACAGTACGGAGTGCGAGGTTCTGGGGATATGCAGAACCTCACAGTAACTGGTGACCGTCGAGTGTCTCTCATCACAGGCCTGAGGCCTACCACCGTCTACACCATCTATATCTATGGGATCTCTGGTGGTGTACGCACCAAGCCACTCAACACTGTCATAACTACCAAAGGTATTTCCTTTCTTTCATGATCATAAAGAACCAATAATTTGTCTTTCTCTTCCACATGCCTTGCTGGTTATGGTGACTGTGTGCCCTGTGTCAGAGGCCTGATGTATAGAAGTTGAGCTAGGACACTTGAGCAAACCAATATTTCACACAGTATTTACAGCACAGGAACCAGTCAGAATAGGTTATATTATATTTCTTCCACCCTCGTACATTTACCTAGCTTCCTGTTAATATCATTTGCACTTGGTAGTGAGTTCCACATTCTAACCACTCGCTGGGGAAGGACTGATCTCCTGAATTTCCTGTTGGATTTATCACTGACCATCTTATATTCTTGTCCCTTACTTTTGTACGTCCAAGAAATGGGGCGGGAATTTCTGGCCCTTCTGGCCAGTGGGATCTTCGGACCCTGCCCAAATTGATCCCACCCACCCCCACCGCAGGGGTTCCCTGGCAGCAAGATGGGTGAACCACGCAAAGAAACGGTAGACATCTGCGGGAGCGGAAGATCCCACCCGCGGTCAATGGTGAACCGCCTTTGCCACTGGAAAACAGGGGGGGTGGGGGTGGAATCCTGCCCATGGAAACTTCACCACATCTACCTACCTTATTAAACCTAATCAACATCTAAACTTCAGTTAAAATTTTACCTGATAACATTTGTGGCAATTGACATTTAGGTATTGGCTTTTATTTTATTGGTAGTGTATCGGTGGATTGAATTGGGTGTTGATTTGTAAGAATATATTTGGAAGGCGTGATTCGCAGTAGTTAGCACTGCTGCCTACAGCGCTGAGGATCCAGGTTCGATCCCGGCCCCGGGTCCTTGTCCGTATGGACATTCTCCCCGTGTCTGTGTGGGTCTCACCCCCACAACCCAAAGATGTTCAGGGTAGGTGCATTGTTCACGCTAAATTGCCCCTTAATTGAAATTGGGTATTGGGAAGCTGTGCAGATGGCTCTTAACATGCCGGCGAAATTATAGTAAGCTGTTCAATTCAAGAGAAATTCGGGATGGGCAATAAATGCTAGGCCTTGCCAGCTACACCCACATTCCATTGGGAAAAAAAAATGTAGTGTGGGATTGTCCACTCCTGCCCGTGGCAGAAACATTTGGGTAGCGGCCAAAGGGCCCGCGACAATGTGGGGTCGAACAATTCCACCAGTACTCTCTAATTGTGTAACGTTTGCATCAATTACAAATTTCAGGAGAACAATTAGCAGACCAGAGATCTGAAAACAAACTAAGCTGAGGATGGAATTTTCCAGTCCTCCCCACTGGTGAGATTGTCCAGCCCTGGCAAAGTTGACTCCCCCCCCCCCCCCCCCCCCCCCCCCCCCCCCCACCACCACCAGCGCCACTGGTTCCCCGACAGCGGCAAGGGTGAGAAATGTAAAAATCTATCGACTTTCGTGGGAGGTTTCTTCCGAAGGACTGTGTCTCAATGCGTCTGACTCTTCTCTCTCTCTCTGATTCTCTCCCTCACAGATGGAGACATTAATTTTTTGACTACTTTCCAAAGTTGTGGTTACTTTGGTGTTATTCAAATTAAGAAAAATCTTTGGAGAATTGCATAATCCTTGTTTTCGAACCCCTCGCTCCTCTCTGTCTCACCAGGTTGTGGCCACAATCTTTTGATAGAAGCCTGGATGCTTGAAAGGAACTTTATCAAATGCCCTCTTGCCAATTGTTACCTGGTGAAATGTATTTTTTTCCCTTTTTTAGCTTCCACAGATGGAGACAAAGTAAAGCCAAGTAAGGTGATTAAACTGGAGAATCTTTCAGTCTCTAATATCACAGCGGACTCCTTCCAACTCTCCTGGGGTTCAGAGAAGGATTTTGACTCTTTTATTATACAGTACGGAGTGCGAGGTTCTGGGGATATGCAGAACCTCACAGTGACCGGTGACCGTCGAGTGTCTCTCATCACAGGCCTGAGGCCTACCACCGTCTACACCATCTATATCTATGGGATCTCTGGTGGTGTACGCACCAAGCCACTCAACACTGTCATAACCACCAAAGGTATTACATTTTCTCTTCCTAAGGACCAAAAAGGTTGTATTTTCTAGATGGAGGCCAATAACTTGCGTTTATATAAACTGCTGTGTACTTGGTCAAAACAACCCAACATGGCAGGTTTATATAGTCACTGTGTGGCATAGGTACAACTAGAGCTGAGATACTCAATCAACTCAATTGTTAAATTATTCCATGGCTCCATGCCCCTCCCGATCTCTGTAATCGCCTTCAACACCACAACCCTCTGAGACCTCCGCACTCCCCTCATTCTGATCTCTTCCACATCCCCGAATTTAATCCCTCTGCTGTTGGAGGCTGTACATCGAGCTGGCCGGGCCCTAATCTCTGTAATTCCCTCCCTCAAATTCTGACTCTCTCTCTGTCTTTTCTCCCTCAGGAAACTCCGAAAAACCCAGCTCTTTGACCAGGATTTTGTTCACCTGTCCTAACATCTCCTTCCGTGGCTCCCTGTCAAATTCAATCAGTTAACACCGCACGTGTAGTAACTTCAGATGTTTGACTTTGTTGGAAAGCATCATATAAATACAAGTTGTTATAAACAGTTATAAATATTTATTTTCTGACATACTGTGTTTCCATTGGTGCATTGGTAATGCCAGCACAGAATCAATGTCACAGAGGGCAGGGATTGAGCCTGGGAGAAAGGGTTCAAAATGTAACTTGGTCATTTGGTTCTGAGGTTGGGCTTCAGCGACCTTACGTAGAATCCCAATAATTCTGCAGCACGTAAACTGACCATTCAGCCCAACTGGTCCAGGCAGTGTTTGTGTTCCCGAGAGACTCCTCGTTCTCTAATTCCCTCTTCCGAGCCTGCCCTCCTCCCCGCCATACCTCCCTCATCTCCTTTCCCTCATATCTGAATCGAGTCTCCTGTTAAACCCTCGACCTCGCCCATGACATGTGGCAGCAAGTTCCAATCCCTCGCCACTCACTGGGTGGAATTCTCCCACACACCCGCGGGTGGGTTTGGTGATGGGCGTGTGCCGAGAGTCTAACGGGAGCCAATCAATCATGCGGGGATTTACGCGGTGTCAAACCCAATTACCAGTGGGCGGCCTGCTCGAGCTGGTCCTCAGTTTGCCAGCGATTTGGAGTGACTGCAGCAACAACCTTCTGCCATTGTGCTGGGCAGCTCCTGATGCGCTGCCGGAGCAGACCGCTTCCTGTCTCCAGCTCCATGCTGAGCAGTTCTTCGTGGACCGTGCTGCTGGACCCCGAACCATCCTGCATCACCGAGTCAGATCAGTGCTGCACCCTGGGGGGGGCGGGGAAACAGAGGTCTACTTGGTGCCCACCCACACACCAGAGTCTATCTGGGCAGCACTACGCTGCCACCTCACCGTAGGTTATGGACGGGATTCTCTGGTCCACCAGTCATGTTTTCCAGCACTGCTCACCCTCGCCGACAGCAGGATTCTCTGTCCCCACAGCTCGCCAAGGGAATTTCTTATTGTGGCCGTCGGGAAACCAGCGGGCATGGCTGCCCTGTCGGTGGATGATCCCATGGATGGAGAGTTCCGCTGCTGAAGTTCGACCGGGGATGGGGTGCTACTCGGGGGTTTGGGTGGCTGGGGGGGCAGGGCTGTTGGTGGCTGGGGGGGCAGGGCTGTTGGTGACGGGGTGCCAGTTGAGGCCGGGGGTTTGGGTGGCTGGGGGGGGGGCAGGGCTGTTGGGGACGGGGGGGCAGGGCTGTTGGTGACGGGGTTGCCACTCGAGGGTTTGGGTGGCTGGGGGGGCAGGGCTGTTGGTGATGGGGGGGGCAGGGCTGTTGGTGACGGGGTTGCCACTCGAGGGTTTGGGTGGCTGGGGGGGGGGCAGGGCTGTTGGTGGCCTCATGGAAACAAAGAAGGCAACGTGGAAGGAGGGCCGTGCGAGGTGAAGGGGAGGGCGAGGGCTCTCGATGGCAAGCAGAGGGACAAGGATGTAGATGAAGAAGAACAATGGAAGGCTGAGGGAAGGGAAGCTGGATCCTGTCAAGGCTGCATGAAAAACTCACAAAGCAGGGGCCGAGGGATACCACACCTTTTACTGCAAGGCTCCGGATGTGGTGGGTGGAGGTCCATGTGGGGCATGGGTGCTTCGCGGGTGATGGGCTCGGTGGGAGGGGTTTGAATCAAGGATCAGGCTTCCTCTTGAGGCTTTTGGCCTTTTGCTCCGGGGTTGCTGACATCCTGCATGATCTGGTAAAGACCAGTGGGCTGGAGAGAGTGGTACCAGTTTGTTTAAATCTGGCACCAGGACATTCAGACCGGTCAGCTGACGGTGGGCGGGCGAATCAGCTGCCAGACCACCAGGTGACTGAGAGAGGAACTTGGCGGTTCATAATTAATGAGCTACCAAGCGTTGAATCTGGTATGGGATCCTGCTATTCTGCTCAGCGAGACCGCCAGAGACGTCCACCACTGCACTTAGTCTCAAAATGGGAGGGTTCCACCTTGTCTTGTACACACGTCTGCTTGACCTGGACTCATCCTCATGTGGAAGTAGTTTTTCTCCATTCTCCCTTTCTGGTGGGGGGGGGGGGAGTCGTCATTGGCCGGCAGCTTCCCCGGCAATGCAGCCGGAAGGTGATGGGAAAAACGCCATTACTTTCAGCTGGACCGGAAGATTCCACCGACAGCCAATTGTGAGTCATCTTGGTCATTGGTAAAAGCACTGTGGGGGTTGGGGCAGAGGATTCCTGCCATCGTTTCTCTTTATCCACCATAGCAAACCCTTTCATCATTATGAGCCGCTCTGATAGATCATCCCTCAGCCTTCCCTGATGCACAAGACTAGTTTAAGCAAAATTCCCTCATAATTGAACCTGTTTAAGCTACAGAGTGCTGCTGGGGTTAATCCACATATCCCATCTGCCATGTCTGGAATTCTGCGCTGAAGATTAAAAGCAGTAACCTATCTGGGACGGGATTCTCCGACCCTCCCGGGCGGGTCGGAGAATCCCAGGGGGGCGGCGTGAATCCCGCTCCGCTGCTCCGACGCCAGCTGCTGTATTCTCAGGCGCTGGTTTTCAGGCAGGGGCGGGAATCACGGCACGTCGGTCGGGGGCCGTTGGCAGCGGCCGCCCCGGCAATTCTCTGGGCCCCGATGGGCCGAGCGGCCGCCCATTTCTGGCTACTCCCGTCGGCGTGGGTTAGGCATGGGCCCACACGGTGGGACCTGGCAGGTAAGTCGGCTGGGGCGGTCCTCGGGGGGAGGGGGGGGCGCGGGGGATCCGACCCCGGGTGGGGGGCCCACGGTGGCCTGGTCTGCGATCAGGGCCCATCGATCTACGGGCGGGCCTGTTCCATGGGGGCACTCCTTCCTTCCGCGCCGGCCGCTGTAGGGCTCCGCTATGGCCGGCACGGAGAAGGCATCCCCCTGCGCATGCGCCAGAATATGCCGGCCAGTCTACACATGCACGGAACCATGCCGGTGGTTCTGCGCATGCACCAACTCTCGCAGTCCCTTTGGCGGCAGCTACCAACCCCTCCAGCGTCCACCTAGCCCCCGGAAGTACGGAGAATTCCGCTACGTCCGGTCGGCCCGACGCCGGAGTGGTTCGCGCCGTTTTTGACGTCAGCGTCAGGCCATCGTGCCAATTTCGGTGAATCCCGCCACTGGGTTCAGCCCAAGCTTGTAGCCCGCACCGACCAAGTTAGTTTGGCACTTTGAGGGAAGAGCTCAGGCCAGTTTGAGTGAGGAACTGATTGCGCCATTGCATGAATCAAACTTCAAATTTTGTCACTTGCCGCTAGTTTTGAAATGAAGAATTATTCCGTCTCTGTAATTTTACCTGACTCTTGGCTTCCACAGGAAAACCCAGTGAAGTGATCAAATTGTCGGCCTCGAATGTCACCGCTGATTCTGCGCGGCTGTCCTGGTCACCCCAGGAAGGCGTTGACTTTTTTGTCATACAGTACAGAGTGCGGGGTTCTGCGGTGACGCACAACGTCACGGTAACGGGTGACCGGCGCTCTTTCATCATCAGAGGCCTGAAGCCTGCGACCAAGTACCTGTTCTCAATGTACAGTGTCTCCGGGGAGCAACACTTAAAATCGCTAACCCTTCCAGTAGCCATGAAAGGTAGCGTTCGCCTAACACCTCAGTTTCTGCCTTTCACAGGGCCTTTTACTTATTTATCTTTTCATCCTTTCCCATGTTGTTCAGCTTTGAAACTGTCTTTTCCATCGCTTCAGTGCCTGACACCGCCGCACGCCTGCCTCACGATGGCAAGTCACCGTCACAACTCTTACTCCCCCGAATGTTTTTGTCGTCAACTTTGAAGGAGTCGGGGAATATAGACAATCCTTGTTCTTTCTGCTCCTGTCTTTTGTTACACGGTCTCCCTCCATCCTTGAGCCTGTCTTCTTTATGGGATACGTGAAGCTGAGTATGAGATGTTGGCTGACCACACAGGTCACCCCTCCCTCTCCCACCCGCCTCTGTCAGAGAACCTGGCCTGGCTATGGCAGGGAACACAATCTATCTGCATGGACGTTCATTTCCAAAATCGATGTGTCGATCACTCGGGCTTAAATCTGTTTGCATTGCAGGACTTTGATCCAGAGCTGCCGCTGATAACTCTTGTTGTGTCTGTATGTGTGAAGCTGCCAATCACTTCCTCAGCATCAGGAGGTTACCAGGAGAGCTTGGTCTGCCTGATCCAGGGCCATCTCTCACTCTTTCTGCTTTAATGGGCACATTCACAGGCCTCGCTCAAAGGAAGATTTCCTGCTTTCACCAAATGTGATCCAAAATGATTTTGGGCAGTCAGTTTTGGGCATTTTGCCCCAATGAACCAAGTTATGGATTTCCATTGAGTGAAGCAAGGGGCCGTGTCGCTGTCTGTCGAACTCTCTGTTATTTGTGCATGTATATGTTGTATATATGTGTCTTCTTTACAGTTCAGATACTCCACAACCTTACTGTCTCTCTGTGCAATGATATGATGTATGTGGGGGAAGGGTTATTGTGGGCGCGTGGGACTTTAATGATATTATAATAATGGTCTAGAGTTGATGATTATTATTTTAATTACCTCAGACAATGGACTGGATTCTCCGGTTCCCCCGCCATCAGTTTCTCGGCCGCGCACGGTTCGCTGGCAGCCGGATTCTAGTTTCCCGTTGCTGGTCAATGGGATTTCCCAGTGAAGCCCCCCCCCCCCACACACACCGACGGGAAACCCAGGGGCGGGTGACGCTGCCAGCGGGAAAAGAGAATTCTGGCCAATATGTTGCTTCCATTCATTTTCCCCACATGTCATTTGAAAGGAATTCCATGACGTCCCACGCGGGGATTTCTAAGAGTTGGAATATTGCCCTTCCTGGGATTCCGGAAATGGATCATCGCTGTTGAAATTTACAGTTTGGAGTCGGATTTGCACAGTGGAACTAACTAACCATAGACATGATCCCCCATTATGACAGCCTTCTCAGAATAATCACTCAGCAACCTATCCATCCCCAAGTGTCGGTCACTGAACTAGAGCTTGGGCCTAGTCAAGAGGCTTTGTGCACTGCAAGTGTCAGTTCTGCTCCTTACTCAATACCCCCCCCCCCCCTCCCATCCCCGATCTAAACCCAGGGTGTTCATCAGCTGCATTCTTTTGACAAACACCTCGACACTAATCTTTCCTCTGGTGAAAATATCCTGTCTCTTTTTTTGCCTATGCTAACGTCTGCAGGGAAAGCCAAACCGGCACCGAGTAAGTTAGGCGACCTCTCGGTTTCTAACGTCACATCCGACTCCATCCCTTTCTCCTGGACGGCGGAGAAGGGTTTTGACGCCTTTCTAATACGGTACAAAGTGCACGGGTCTGGCGCCGTGAGGAACTTCACGGTCACCGGTGACAACCGCTCGACGACCATCACAGGCCTGAAGCCTAGCACCAAATACACAGTCTATGTCTATGGGGTTTATAATGGCAAACGCACAAAGCCACTGAGCAGAGTTGTTACCACCAAAGGTACGGATTTCTCTTTTTCCCAGAGAAAAAATAAGAACCTGAAATCAATGTAATAATCGGCCAGGGTCTGTTTTAGTCAATACATTGTTATGTTAGTGGGTGGTGGTGATGGTTGGGGGGGGGGGGGGGGGGGGGGGGGACAGTGGGTGCAGCTGTTCCAAAATTTGTGAGAGGCCAGAACTCTCCGTCCATTTGTGCCGGCGGGATTCTCCGGTCCTGCTGCAGGGAATGGAGTTTTGGCTGAGCGCCAGATTGTCCGTTCTCGCTGGCAGGGCGAACTCGGAGAATCCCGGATAGAGAGTCCGGTTCAAACTGAAACCCGGTGTGTTATCTCCCCAGGTGCACAGCCAGGTTTTCACTCCAGCAAGGCGAGCTCCCCAGAGATCGGATCGCCTTATTTAAAGGGGACCCTGATCTGCGTTGAAGATAAACCTACCCCCACGCACCGCACGGACATGGAGGCCGCCCTCCACACGTTTCGGGGCGATTCCACCCTCCCCACTACCGCCGCACACGGGCATCGGGGTGACTGAGCCTCTGAGCACCTAATCCGGCCCCTTCAAGAAACCATTTTGAAAACCCCAGTCATGGCCTAATCGCTACCTGTGGGTGGATAACCCTGCCGACATCATTCCTGCCTCCACAAAATCTCACCCCGGAAGTAGGATGGAGCCTGGGAATCAGCACACTGGCTTGTGGGCTAACCTTCAGCCTGAGCCTGGCCTGAGGAGGGCCGAACGCCCAGCTGCCCAGCCTTTTAATGTTAGATTTGAGAATTCATTATGTGGGAGGATATTTATGGCCAGAGGTCCAGGAATATTTTCTCCTGCTAGATAAACCCCTTTCATAAGTTTCCACAGGTTAAGACACTTGCGAAGCCGAGTAGATGGGGTAAGCTTCCTGTTTCTGATGTTCCTCTGACTCAGCTGCTGGAGCAGTGCCCTAAATGTCCACTGGCTCAGCATAGTGGGTCTGACAGGCCTGTGGAGGGTTGGATAGCGAAGTGGTAGTGTGCCACGATGGAGCAGGAGGGAGGGTGGGTGTTTGACAGGGGTGGGGGGGTGGAGGGGGTGTTATGATGTTCATGGGAAGTTGGGGGGGGTGAGGCAGGGAGTGTTACCCCCCCACCTCAGAGCTATCGAGATAATGAAATTCTACCTCCAGCAATGGGTAACACAAGATATGGGTTCGTACCTGCTGAGGAGCATTTACCACCCACAGCACACAACCATTCGCAATCTGTTCATTTGACCTTCTTTCGATGTTTTTTTTTTCCCTCTTAGCTTCCACAGATAAAGAGGCTGGAAAACCGGGCAGCCTATCCACCTCTAATATCACGGCTAACTCTCTCCGATTCTCCTGGACAGTGGACAGGGCCTTTGACTCATTTTTGATCCAGTACAGAGTCCAGGGCTCTGAGGAGACCCATAATATCACGGTAACTGGTGGACGACGATCCCACCTCATCGTAGGCCTCAGGCCTACTACCAGATACATTGTCTATCTCTACGGGATTTCTGATGGCCTACGGACAAAGCCCGTGACCATTACTATGACCACAGGTACTTTAACAGTCAGGTCTCTTTCAATGTGAACACAATTCGCTCTGTCAATCTTTCTTTTCCTTTTCAGGTACATGAATGAAACTCCAGTGCTTCTGCAGTGGTTGTTTAGGCAATCAGATGATTGCGAAGAGAAAGCTGTGAATTAGCATATGAATGTGTACAAACTGGGAAACATTATCATAATTTATTCACTGATTGATATATAGGTATGGTGGATACACCGAGCTTGCAAAAGACAATTGCATAAATAAATGAAGGAGATCAGAAAGGATAGAGGGGGAAGATCAGTAGGGATAGAGGGGGAAGATCAGTAGGGATAGAGGGGGAAGATCAGTAGGGATAGAGGGGGAAGAGGAGAAACGGGGACCAACTAGATTTTCTCTTCAAAAAGAGCCAGTACAGACTCAACGGATCGAATGGCCTCTGTACTGAACTTTTCCACAATTAATTCGTGTGACTTCAGTCGTCGCAACAACCTGTGTTTATGGAGTGGCGTTCCGACGACAGAAATGTGTCTGGTGCTTCACAGGACTTGTGAATCAGGCAAGTTAAACACCAGGCCGCAGTGCTGTCAGTAGTGGCGTTATTAAAAAGGGGATGCACCAGAGACTGGAATAAGATAAGCTGACCTAACCTGGTCTGGCCCAGATCCACAGCAATGTGATTGACTCAGCCATGCCCTCTGAAACGGCCACTCAGTTCATGGGCAATAAATGCTGGCACAGCCAGTGATGCCTGCATTGTTATGTTAATGTTAAACTTGTCAGTCTTGACTCAGTCTGTGGTGAAACAACAACAATGTTTGATTGGGTTTTTGTCTCCTCTCTCTCTCTCTCTCTCTCTCTTTTACCTCCTGCAGATAAAGAAACTGTAACACCAGTTAGGCTGGGCAGTTGGTCCACCTCTAATATCACAGCTAACTCTCTCCAACTCTCCTGGACAGTGGACAGGGCCTTTGACTCATTTTTGATCCAGTACAGAGTCCAGGGTTCTGAGGAGACCCACAACATCACAGTCACCGGCGGACGGCGATCCCACCTCATCGTAGGCCTCAGGCCTACTACCAAATACATCATCCACCTCTACGGGATTTTCAATGGCAAACATACCAAGCCCTTGACCACTGCCTTGACCACCACAGGTACCTCTCCCCCTCTCCTTCTCTCCCTCTACATCTGGTATAAATCAGTCTCCGTTTCAGAATACTAACTCTGATTGGATGTATTTCAAACCATTTTATCATGTGACCCTTCCCCCACTCTTACCTCACCACATCTTCCACCATTGGTTACCTGATAAGTTCATCGTCATGGCGCCCTGCCTCCTCATGGCCAATTAGAAAAATCCTGAAAGAATCCTCTTCACCCGTTAGGGAAATGTTTACATTATATTAATAATGTAAAAAGAAAAACTGGAATGCGATAATTGGACTTGGTATTTGTAACGTATGGATGTATGACCATCAGTCTAACAACCCTTTTGTCCCCATTTCCAGATTTTCTTTTGGATAAACAATCGAACAAAGGCGTTGAGCGATAATGAAAAATAGTACTGCTTTTCTGTTGAATGCTCTCTCGCAATCTTTCTCCCACAGCTCGCAGTGCTGTGATCTCCCATCCCAGAGACTAAATTCCAATTCCTCAACGTTCCAGGAAAATCCCGGAGGGCAAACCGACTTCACAATCTTGTCCTCTGCTGTGGTTGAAAACATCAAAACTGGAGAGGGGAGAATCTGGGAATCCCCAGCCAGTGTATGTAACCCGGGCAAGTGAAGGCCCCCCCCACCCCTCCTTCCCTTGAGGGTCCTGAGCGAGATTGGGCCCCCTCACAACTCCTCGGCTTTCTGGTGACCCTCCTGGGAAAGCTGCTGACTACCGGGCAGGTTTGCCAAACGTGTAGCTTTGTAGTCCATGCAGGCTTGGTAAAACCCTGATCATCTGACCGATACGAGCGCCAAACCCACCATCTCCAAAATCAAGAGGCAAACCTCTCCAAATCCACTGATTCCATATTGCTTTTTTATTGCTCCACTCAAGAACAAACAAACATGGGAAAAACATACTCGAAAAGATTTTGAAAAGGAATATATGCTGCCCAATTTTAACAGCTGGTGGCCTCATTTTCCCTCTGAGTCAAATATAACCATAGTAATATGCAAATCTAGGCAATGCTAACCAATGAAAACATTCAGCAATCAGGCCTGTTTTCATTGAAACTCTAAGTGACATAGTTGTGCTGGTATGGGATGAGAAATGCAGTGGCCCAGGCTAAAACCATGGAAACGTGAGTTCAAATCTCACCAAAGCAGCTGGCGGAGTTTACATTTGCTTAAATGAGATAAACAAATCTGGAATTGAAACCTTAGGGGCGCGATTCTCTGCAAATGCGGAGAGTCGTGAAGGCTGCCGTGAAACCGTCCGTGTCTCACGGCAGCCTCCGCGCCCCCTCCCGGGACCCGATTCTGCTCCCCGGTCGGGGCTGGCAGCGGGGCCCCGTGAACCTCGGCATCGTGGGCTTAGCGAATTTCGCTAAGCCCGCGCGCCAAAGTTAACGACGGCTGACGCATATGATGACGTCAGCCGCGCATGCGCGGATTGGACGGCTCCAACCTGCGCATGCGCGGATGATGTCATCACGCACATGCGTGAAACCCGCGAAACCTGTGGTGCGGCCGTGCCAATCGGTGCCATGGTTACCCAGAACGGCACTTTGCGGCCGTTTTCACGAACGGTGAGAGCAGGTGTGTTGCAGTTCGTGAAAACGGCCGTAAAGGCCTGGGAAATCGGCCCATCGGCCAGAGGAGAATCGCTGCTCGCCGTAAAAAATGGCGAGCAGCGATTCGTGTCGGGGGGCGGACGTGGGGGGGAGAATAGCGGGAGGTCGGGAAAAATGTCGGGAAGGCCCTCCCGCTATTCTCCGACCTGTCGTGGGGGGCGGAGAATCGCGCCCCTAGTCTCAGTAACGATGACTATGAAAACATTCTTGGGGGCGATCATCTGAAAATGTTCCATCCCAAAGGCAGTGTGTTTCAATCTTTTTTGCCCGCGGCCCATTTTTACCATCTGGCCATCCTTCGCGACCATGCCAGCTGACCTTCGCGACCCACGCCAGCTGACCTTCGTGACCCACGCCGCCTAACCTTCACAGCCCACGCCGCCTGACCTTCGCGACCCACGCCAGCTGACCTTCGCGACCCACGCCGGCTGACCTTCGCGACCCACGCCGCCTGACCTTCGCGACCCACGCCGGCTGACCTTCGCGACCCACGCCGGCTGACCTTCGCGACCCACGCCGCCTGACCTTCGCGACCCACGCCGGCTGACCTTCGCGACCCACGCCGCCTGACCTTCGCGACCCACACCGCCTGACCTTTGCGACCCACGCCAGCTCACCTTCGCGACCCACGCCGGCTGACATTCACGACCCACGCCGGCTGACCTTCACGACCCACGCCGGCTGACCTTCACGACCCACCATTTTCACTTACCTTTACTGTGACAGGTGAGCCTGCTTGGTCCCCACGATCTCAGTTCAATTGTCATTCAATGTTACATTTCTTTTTTTTTAAATTTAGATGTATCCAATTCATTTTTTCCAATTAAGGGGCAATTAATAACCCACACCTCAAGTAATCACCTTTATGCTGCTTTGTTCCTGTTTTCGGCTTCTTCATGGGTTGTTCACCAGAGGCCCTGGAGTTCACACCAGCTGCAAAATGGAGGAATCTCTCTCACGCCGAGAGCAAGTGACGTCACCGTGCGGGGCACATGACCTGCTCTCTGTCGCCGCTCCAGGCAGGAAGACTCCAGCAGTTTAAAACAAAAAATCTTTTACCTCCTGCAGATAAAGAAACTATAACACCAGTTAGGCTGGGCAGTTGGTCCACTTCTAATATCACAGCTAACTCTCTCCGACTCTCCTGGACAGTGGACAGGGCCTTTGACTACTTTTTGATCCAGTACAGAGTCCAGGGCTCTGAGGAGACCCACAACATCACAGTCACCGGCGGACGGCGATCCCACCTCATCGTAGGCCTCAGGCCTACTACCAAATACATCATCCACCTCTACGGGATTTTCAGCCTTGACCACCACAGGTACCTCTCCCCCTCGCCTTCTCTACATCTGGTATAAATCGGTCTCCATTTCACAATACTAACTCTGGAAGACTCCAGCAGTTTTTTTTAAAAATCTGCTCCTGGGTCAGCGTGCAGATGTCAGGAGGAGGCGTTCTGCCCCACTGGGCTTGATGCGCTAACAATTGCACACAGAAACACGAAACGGTACAAAAGAGGCTTTATTACCGTGAGATGTTATTCCCTCAAGTGGAGCTGTAAAATGGCAGCTCAGGAGACCTCATGGATATTTATACTGCGCCCTGTGGGCGGGGCTAGCCGGCAGGGGCTTACCGACAAACTATGCAGGGGCTTACCGACAAACCTGTAATAGCAGGTACTATTGTACATCCCCTAATAGAGGCACACACATATATATGCAGTGGTATTACCACAGGGCTCTGGGCCTGTGCATTGCTGAGGGGATACGCATGCGTGGAACGGTCAGCATTCTGAAAGCCGGTCACAGACGACATTTTTAAAAGCCAGTCACACATTGGTCACTGCCTCCCGCGATCGGGAATGCTGTGACGCATGGCCCGGCGACTGTCCCGACACTAGCCCTAGCCCCACCCGCAGGTCGCCACCCTGGGTTTGAAAATGACTGCCCTGAAGGACATTAGTGAACTGGATGGATTTTTACAACAATTGATAACTTCAGTATCACCATTACTGGGGCTAGCTTTCAATTGCAGATTTATTTAAATTTCACCAGCTGCCATGCTGGGATTTGAACCTGTTTCTCCAGATCATGGCTGGCCTCTGGATTAGTCCATTAGCTTGCTCATTATCCTCGGGCTGCAGCCAGAGGTCCGAATAATGACCGTTGTTTTTATTTTAAATTGTAGTCTCCACAGATAAAGAGAGTCAGAGGCCAATCACGGTGGCGGTTGTGGACAGTGTCTCAGTGTCTAAGATCACGGCCCACTCCCTCGAACTTTCCTGGCAAACAGAAAGGACCTATGACTCCTTCCTCATCGAATACGGGCTCGAGGGCTCGGAGGATGTGAGAAATCTCACAGTAACTGGTGACCGTCGATCCACCATCATCACAGGCCTGAGGCCTACCACCACCTACAGGCTCTATCTCTACGGGGTGACTGGTGGCCAACGCACCAGGCTACTGACCACTTCAGCCAACACCTCAGGTATTTCCACTCAGAACGAATAATGCTTCTTCTTTCCACAGAGAAATACTCTTATTATCCATACAGACGCAAAATCTACATTTTGTTCCAGAGCCTTGTGGGGTTACCATGACAACATTTCAGAATGGTGCTCAATAACTTTGCATGAAAATGAATGCGCGCCACATTATAAACTGTCATTTCACCCTGGGACAGAGTCCAGGACATGGCAAAGGGACAGAATCCACCCTCTGTGCTTCATACCCCAGTAAGCTTCCCATCTTCAACCCAACATCAACATAAGCTTGTCCAAAAAGCTGCTGCTCATCCCACCTCGCACCAAATCCCTTTTCACCTATCACCCATGTGCCCACAGTCCGGCAATGAGAGGCAGGAAGTTATGTGAACAAAACTCCAGGAATATTCCCAACTGGAGGTGGAAACTGTAATGGAGGAACCTCGGGATGGCCTCTCACAGATAACCAGCTGGAATTCCCTGGACTTCCCAAATTATCAGCTGTGTCTCACTCTGGGCATCTGCATCAGAAGGTTAGGGGGGGGGTTCAAGTCCCACTCCAGAGGTTCCTGACTAAAATCAAGGCCAACACTCTGGTGCAGCATTGGGGGCCTGCTGCCCTATCAGAGGTGCTGGCTTTCAAATGAGATATTGAACCAAAACCAAGTCTGCTTTCTCAAGTGGGTGTGAAAGAACATCGCACAGGTGGAGTTTTCCATTCTGTAGTTTTGAGAGAAGGGGCAGGGGAGTTATCCACGATGTCCTGACCAATATTTCTCCCTCAATCAACATTCCGAAAAAAGGCAATCTGATTGCATTGCTGTTTGCA
Organism: Scyliorhinus canicula; assembly: GCF_902713615.1. NCBI lineage: Eukaryota > Metazoa > Chordata > Chondrichthyes > Carcharhiniformes > Scyliorhinidae > Scyliorhinus > Scyliorhinus canicula. Next base: position 9,455,999 of record NC_052158.1, read on the forward strand.
GGATCTTGCTGTACGAAAGCTGACTGCCACGATGCTGGCATTGCAACATGATTACCCTTCAGGAAAGAGGCTTCAGAAGGGAAATCCAGGCTGCCCATCACTCCCAGTGCCTTTCGTCTCCTCGATCCCTCCTCATCTATCTTCCCCCTTCGCATTCCTCCCTTTGTGACCAAGGGCACTCTGTCCCTCTCAGTCCCTCTTGTCCCTGTCCATCCCTAATCCTGTCAGGTTCCCACTATCCTTCAGGTCTGACATATCATGCTCATACATGTATATCTTTGTGTAACGTGAGGTGAATATATATGATATGACATATCTGTGTATCTCCGATTTTAACCACAATAACAGTGTGTTTAAGATGAAGAGCTGAGCCTTGGGCCAAGCAGCAAACACAGTTTAATGTCACCCAACATTTCAAGCATTCAACTAATAGGTTGTGGTTACTGGTTACTATGGAAATATGTTGCATGGTCGCTTAACCAATTAAATTTACACTTTCAGGATTGTGTGTGTCGATTTTCCAAGGATCTAACATGCTTCAACCAACCTTTCCCACCAGTGAGAAAAAGTCACCTGCCATTATTTTTTTCCCTTTCTTAGCCTCTGCAACTGTGAAGCCAAATAAACTTGGCGCCGTTTCTGTCTCTCACATCACGATTCAGTCCTTCAAACTCTCCTGGACGGCGAGCAAAGGCTTTGATTCCTTTCTGATACAATACAGCAGTGTGGAGCCCCGGGGAATTCACAACCTCACAGTGGCTGGCGACCGACGGTCCTCCTTCATCAAAGGCCTGAGGCCTACCACTGTCTACACCGTTCGTCTCTATGGGGTCACTAAGGGGCAGCGCACAAAGCCACTGACCAGTGTAGTGACCACCACAGGTATTTGCCACAGGAAACAAATCAACATTTGTCTCCTTTACGGAATCTGTCAGAAAAGGGCCACCACTTTTGCTCAAGCTGCTGCCAAGGCGACTGTGTTGATGTTTTAAAAATCCCAAAGATGACCCAAGTTCTGCATGTCCCATTTCTGGGGCATGCACGGACGACCTTGAAAATAACACGGTTTGGAACTGAGGAACAATGTTCCTCAAACTTACACAAAAAACAAACTGTGTTTCTTTGCAAGTTTAGTCCCTGCTTGGAGATCTCTGGGTGTTTGTCTCTGTGCCTTTGCTTCTGTTCACTGTGCAAAGTAGATCTTGTAATTTTAAATGATCATTCTGGAGAGTAAGCTTATCTATCCGTCAACCTCATTGTAAGACCCAATCTTTCCTGCTTTCCCCTGGAATGGGGATAATTAGCCAGCATGTGCAGCCTGGAAGGTTACTCGATGAAAATGTTGGAACGAGGAGCGACCGGAATTTCCCATTGTGTTTCATTATCCTCCCTTCCTTCCTTGGAGCAAAGTGAAATGATTCATCCCTCGTCATTTGTCTTTGAAGTCCGGTTGCAGATGCTGGAATGTGACGAGTGTGTCTGATAGAGGGAGGCCTGGCTCAGTGTGTTGCATCCACATTATTCGGCATACTTTTCCCAGCTGTTTGGCTCTCCCTATTGTAGCTAGATCTGCTCTCTCACTGTTGCTGCCGCTACTTTTCCTGCGCATGGTGAAGTCTTTGATCTGTTGAGATATCTCAGTGGACGGGCACGTTAGGTCCACCCGTGTGCACATATTTTAAACTCCTTGTGTGGGGAAAGTGGTGACAATGGTTAACCAGTGGCTGGAAGTTCAGTAACCGGGGGAGGGGGGAGCAGGGGCACAGACAAGGTGATTGGCAAAAGTGCCTGAGGCAACATGAGGGGAAACACTGAAAGTAATTAGGATTTGGAATGCACAACTCGAGAGGATTGTGGATTCAACAATAACCTTCAAGAGGGATTTTTTTCTGAAAACTCTTTCATGGCTGGGCCAATATTTTTACTGCCCCTCCCGAGTTGCCCTTGAGACAGTAGTAGTGAGCCGCCTTCTTGATCCGTTGCAGACCATCTGGATAAATACTTGTAAGAGTTCAATTGCAGGCACGTGGAGAATGGGCGCGATTGCTTTTCGAAAGAGGTAGCCACAGACGAGATGGGCCAAATGGCTTCCCTCTGGTCGATGGTTCTGTGAGGCACGAGCGGCAGATACCAAAAGAGAAAATGCTGGAAAATCTCAGCAAGTCTGGCGGCATCTGTATGGAGAGAAAAGAGCTAACGTTTCGAGTCCAATGACTCTTAGCTTTGACAAACAGACAGAGAAAGGGGGAAAAATTTATACTATGGGGCTAGGCACAGAAACTAAGGGGAAAGAGAGCTACTGGCAGTCCCCAGAGAGAATAAAAGGTGTTTGAGGCCAAACTGCAGAGAAACTAACATCAGAGGGTAAACTGTGACAGATGTAGATGTGGGGGTGGGTAAGGGGGAAGCAAAGAGGAGAAAGAGTGAGGAAAGGTGGATAAGGTGTGGAGGGGGGGGGGGGGGGTAAATATATATAAAGAAAGACAAGAAAGAAATAAAATGTAAAAAATAAATTACTGTTGCTGTTGGAATCTGAAACGAAAGAGAAAATGCTGGGAAATCTCAGCAGGTCTGGCAGCATCTGTAGGGAGAGAAAAGAGCGAACGTTTCGAGTCCAATGACTCTTTGTCAAAGCTTTGTAAAATAAAATGTAAAAGACAGTTAAAATGAAAGGGAATGAAAACAAAGGGGTTGAGGTGAGGTAGAGCTAATCAAATGAAGTTGTTGAATTCGATGTTCAGGCCGGAAGGCTGTATCGAGCCTCACCGGAAGATGAGATGTTTTTCCTCCAGTTTGCGTTGAGCTTCACTGGAACATTGCAGCAGGCCAAGAACAGACATGTGGGCATGGGAGCAGGGTCTTTTGTTAAAATGGCAAGCAACAGGAAGGTCAGGGTCCTGAATGCGCACAGACCGAAGGTGCTCAGCAAAGCGATCACCCAGTCTGCGTTTGGTCTCTCCGATATAGAGGAGACCACACTGGGAGCAGCGACTGCAATAGACCAGATTGAAAGAGGTGCAAGTGAAACGCTGCTTAACCTGGAATGAGTGTTTTGGGCCTGGGATGTTAAGCATGGAAGAGGTAAAGGGTCAGGTGTTACACCTTCTGCGATTGCATGGGAAGGTGCCATGGGTGATGGGAGAGGTACTGGGTATGGTGGAGGAGTGGACTAGATTGTCTCGGAGTGAACGGTCTCTGCGGAATGCTGACAGAGGGAGTGAAGGGAAGATGTTTGGTGGAAGTAGGAGATACCTGGGAGCCCCACCACCTGGAGGTTCCCCTCCAATTCACTCACCTCCCTGACTTGGAAATATCTGGCCGTCCGTTCACTGTCGCTGGGACAAAATCCTGGAACTCCTGCTCTAACAGCACAATGGGTATACCTACACCTCAGGACAGCAACCTTCACCAACACCTTCACCACCATCTGAAGGGCAACTACGGATGAGCAATAAATGCTGGCCTGACCAGCGACTCCCACATTCTGTAAATGAATTTTTAAAAATTTGCTGCAGAAAATCCCCACCATTATCTGGTGTCCCAGCCAATATTCCCAGCATCCTGATAATATTCCCTGTTGGCCAGGCCACTATTCACCTGGTGTTCTGTCTAGTATTACCAGTGGTGTGGCTAATATTTCCTGGTGTTGTGTCCAATTTTCCCAGAGCCCTTTGCAATATTCCTGGTGTCCTGTCCAATATTTCCCGGTGAGACGTGGTAATTTCTGTTGCTTCCCCGCATAGGAAAAAGGAAATCTCCTCCTTGGCCTTTCTCCAACACACCAATGAGATGTGTTTGCGGACACGTCTCAGAAGTGGCTGCTCTGGTTTTCAATTTGCTGAACTCCAACAGAAATCATACTGTTGCCATAGATATCGGGCCTAATGTATCAGGCATGCCATGGGCACTCGGGGGGGGGGGGGGGGGGGAGGGGGGGGGGGGGGGCTCCCCGTCCCACAGCGAAGGTTATACAATCCAATCCCCACTGTTACATTTTTTACCCTGAGGAGAGAGAGAGGGGTATAGGGTGAAGGGAAATAATATGTGTCACAGTGACTGAGATGGACTTCAGCATCCATGAGTATCTTACAGACTGAGTAGGGAGTCACGCAAAAGTGATTCTGATTGGCGGGTACCATTTTTGCTGCTGGTTTTTCTCTGACGTTGTTGTCCTGTGTTCAGGCTCGACCCTCTGGTGAATATTTTCCCTCTGTTCTTTCCTCTCTTCCCTCCTCCTTCAAGCCCCCACAGATAAAGACGCGGTCAAACCCGTTAAACTCGCCGCACTCTCCGTTTCCGAGGTGACTGCCCACTCAGTGCGGATCGCCTGGACGACACGGTTGGTGTTTAGCTCCTTCCTGATCCAGTACAGAGCCCAGGGCTCCCAGAGTGTGCGGAACCTGACCGTGACAGCCCATCGCCGCTCCTACCTCATCACAGGACTGAGGCCGAACACCAAATACACCATCTATGTCTACGGGATTTCCAGAGGCCAACGCTCAGCATCATCGACAGTGGTAATCACCACAAGAGGTACCTATCGTTCAGCCAATCAACACCCCGATTCCCGGTGAAATATCTCCATTCTCCATCTTTCACTACGGACAGTCAGCGAAAAATATTTTCCTAATTTCTTACCCGGATTCTTTCTGAGGGAATATATTTCCATCGGCTTTTTTTCCCTATCTTCGATGGGCTGATAGACTGTCGTTATTCCCTCTTTTCCATCGCCAAACATTGGTCGGTTGCTATGACGAATGGTAGTCACTCTGAACTGATAACTGACAGAACGAGAAATTCAGGCTTCTTCTCAGTGGTTGGGTAACCAGTGAGCCGGACAGTCGGATTCTCGTATATACGCTGCCACAAAGGCACAAGCTATGGCACCAAGTTATCGAGGTATATCGACATTGAGGCTTTCAAATCTGCTCTCATCCCTTCCTTTGGGGATGTGCAGGCTCATATATATTTATATCACATGCCCACAATGGTGGGGTCTTGAGTATAAATATCCTTTGATTCATCCTTGTGAATCACATGCAACCCAATGGCTTTATCCTGATCAGCTTTGTGTTGTTTGTTCTGTCAGGAAACTCAGCGACACATCATAGTTGGCCAATCGTTCTTCCATGACCGATTCCACCTGGAACAAGGGCCGAAGGTCCCCATTGGCCAAGGGGACGATGATGTGTCTACGATCTTTACTATAGGCTCTTCCACCAAGCCAGGCCTCGCGAATGTGGTCGAAGAGGATGAATTTCCTTCTCCTTGTTTCTGTCGATCTCTTAACCTTAGGGAATCACAATTTTGGATGTAGGGAGCAGTGGCTATTTCCTGGATTGGTTCCAGAGAGGAGGAAAGTAATTTCTGTGGCGAGACGGGAGAAACCTAGATCATTCTCCTTGGAGCAAGGCGAAGGAGATAGCTGAAAGAGATGTTTAAAATTTTGCTGGGTTCATAGACAAAGGATAAATGGTCATATTGCCTGAGAGTGTGGGGGAGACAGATTCAAGAGAGATTGTCAAAAGGAAATTGGATAATTTCCTGAAGAGGGAAGATTTGCAGAGTTACCGGGAAAAGAGTGGGGGAGGGGCAGCCATGAATTGCTCTGGCAGAAAACCCAACAGGGAGACAACAGGCTGAATGGCCTCACTATGTACTGTAAGCAGTGATTCCAAACTGATTCCACAGGCAGGAGTGTCGGTAACCGTACAACACCGATTGATGGTGATTGGTAAAAGAAACAGAGATAACATGAGAGACATTTCTTGACACAATAATCTGGAAAAACACTGAGAGAAGATGGTGGGTGACGATTGAATAGTGAAAGATGAAAGAGTCTTCGATAAATAGTTGAAGGGGAAAGATTGACGGGGCCGTGGGGAAAGGGCAGGCACGGTGGGACTAATTGGAAAGATCTTTCAAAAATATGGCAAAGACAAGATGGGCTGAATGGCCTCTTTGCTGGATCATTCTGTCATCCTTCCAGCTTCATCCCTGCCAATAACAGCCACCGTGTCTTGGGATATTTCTGGGAAGATTTCAGCCTGAGATGTGTTTATTCCAGGTTAATTGTCTGCGTTTGAACTGGAGTAAATTGCGTTCTGATTCTCTCTGCTGTTAATCAGCGATGTCCCGACTGAACTATTTGTTTTGTTGTGAAGCTGAGGTGTGAATCCCCCTCTGAGAGATTCTTGACAGACTGAACTGGGCTGGGAATCAGGGTGTTATTAAACCCAGTCACACTCCGGAATTCAGTGAAACTCCTTTTCGATTTACAAGTAACCTGACCCGAACATTGAATTCTCGCTGTTGTGATGTCCGATGTCCCCGCAGTAATATAGGGAGGATCTGATAACGTTTCCTGTCAGTCTATCAGAGCTTGTCTGACTCGGTGATATAAAGGTTAAAGAGATCCAGAACATGCCTCGACCGAACCTGGTCTATGCATAGTAATAATGGACATTATTACACTTCTGTTAATATTCTTAAACCTCTCTCCAATCCTCTACCCTGCTTTAAGAAGCTCCTAACATTCTACCTCTTTGACCAAGCTGATAGTTGCTTCTTGTTGAGACACCTCTTTAAGTGGATCAGTGTCAGATGCTGTCCAAAAACGCTCCCATGATGTTCATCGAAACATTTGATGACTCTAATGGTGCTAGATAAATGCAATTTGTTGTATTCTCACAATCTGCTTTAGTTGCTGGAGAGGTGCCGTTAAATCTTCTATTCCTCGAGGCAGCACTGACTTTTGAAGCATCTTTAATCAAACGGATTTTCTGTCAATGCTGGAGTGATTTCTGTGCTGGGATAGAAAGGGGTGAATCTCAGACCTGTTCCTCTCTCTGCCTCTCCTCATTGGCATTTGTTTTTTCCTCCATTTCCAGCCCAGAATTCACTCATTTTTCCCCTCAAGCTGTGGCCAGAGGGCCGATTAATGATCGTTGTTTTTACTTTGAATTGTAGTCTCCACAGTTAAAGAGAGTCAGAGGCCAATCACGGTGGCGGTTGTGGACAATGTCTCAGTGTCTAAGGTCACCGTCCATTCCCTCGAGCTCTCCTGGCAAATCACGAGGACCTATGACTCCTTTCTCATCGAATACGGGCTTGAGGGCTCTGAGGATGTGAGAAATCTCACAGTAACTGGCGACCGTCGATCCACCATCATCACAGGCCTGAGGCCTACCACCGCCTACAGGCTCTATCTCTACGGGGTGACTGGTGGCCAACGCACCAGGCTACTGACCACTTCAGCCAACACCTCAGGTATTTCCACTCAGAAAGAGTAACACTTTTTAATTTCTGTTGTTTCCTTGGCAAGAAAAAATAAATGTCTTCTTTAATTTTACTCTGTCAAAGCAATGAAATGAGGGAAATTGTTTGCAGTGAAATCTCAAGACGTGAGCACTATCGTTTGGAGCTGACACAGGTCCAACAACCGGAATCACTCTATTGCCATAGATATGGTGTGTTTCCCGACAGGAGAGCCTAATGTACCCGGCATGTCCTGGACACTTTGGGAAGGGCGCGTCTCTGTCCACAGGGATTAAAACTGGCAGACCTGCTGCTCTGAACTCCAGGAAGTTCTTTTATGTACAAGCGATTGCTATTTGAAATGAAAAAATGAAATGAAAATCGCTTATTGTCACGAGTAGGCTTCAAATGAAGTTACTGTGAAAAGCCCCTAGTCGCCACATTCCGGCGCCTGTTCGGGGAGGCTGTTACGGGAATCGAACCGTGCTGCTGGCCTGCTTGGTCTGCTTTCAAAGCCAGCGATTTAGCCCAGTGTGCTAAACAGCCCCTTTTGCAAAGCGTTTGATCAGCTTTACCCAAGTGTCTGAAATCAATCACCTCCAACAACATGAGGGGATTTTCTGCACTCGTGCCGTGTGTTTCTCACCCCGGCGCTGTAGGCCCGTGAGATCCTCTGGTCCCGGGGCTGTCAATGGGATTTCGAGCCTGCACTGCCGAGTAACATACACCGGAATCTGCCATTGGCGTGTCCGGAATATCCTGCTGGTGAGAATGGCAGGAACATCCCCTCAGCCCCCCCACATAACACAGTATCCCACCCAATATCCCACACTGACCAATCCAATACTCTCCTGTTGATTGGTCAATATTCTGCCCTGTCCTGTCTTACATTTCTGTTCCCCTAGCCAATATTCCCAATGCACTGGTCAATATTCCTGGTGTCCTGTTACAAAATTGCTGTTTAATAGGAAGCAGAGAGTCATGGTCAATGGATTTTTCAGGCTGGAGGAAGGTCTGTATTTATCTTCCCTCGGAGTCAGTCTTCAGACCCTTGCTTTTCCTGATATACCTTCATGATCTAGATCAATAAATAATGTTGTGATGGACTTCAGCATCCATGAGTATCTTACAGACTGAATCGGGAGTCACGCAGAAGTGATTCTGATTGGCGGGTAATGATTTGGTTGAAGGTTTCTCTGACTCTGACTGGGTTTGAACTCGACCCTCTGGTGAATATTTTCCTTCTGTTCTTTCCTCTCTTCCCTCCTCCTTCAAGCCCCCACAGATAAAGATGCGGTCAAACCCGTTAAACTCGCCGCACTCTCTGTTTCCGAGGTGACTGCCCACTCGGTGCGGATCGCCTGGACAACACGATTGGTGTTTAGCTCCTTCCTGATCCAGTACAGAGCCCAGGGCTCCCAGAGTGTGCGGAACCTGACCGTGACAGCCCATCGCCGCTCCTACCTCATCACAGGACTGAGGCCGAACACCAAATACACCATCTATGTCTACGGGATTTCCAGAGGCCAACGCTCAGCAATATCGACAGTGGTAATCACCACAAGAGGTACCTATCGTTCAGCCAACCAACACCCCGATTCCCGGTGAAATATCTCCATTCTCCATCTTTCACTACGGACAGTCAGCGAAAAATATTTTCCTAATTTCTTACCCAGATTCTTTCTGAGGAAAAATATTTTCACCAGCTTATTCTTCCCACCTCCGATGTGTTTATGGACTGTAATTCCTCTCTCTCTTCCATCGCCAAGCTTTGGTCAGTTGCTATGGCGAATGGTAGTCACTCTGGGCTGATAACTGTGATGGAACGAGAAATTGAGGCTTCCACTCAGTGGTTGGGTAACCAGTGAGCCAGACAGTCGGATTCTCGTATATACACTGCCACAAGGCACAAGCTATGGCACCAAGTTATTGAGGTATATCGACATTGAGGCTTTCAAATCTGCTCTCATCCCTTCCTTTGGGGATGTGCAGGCTCATATTTTTTTATATCACATGCTACAATGGGGAGGCTGATGTATAAATATCTTCCTGTGATTTCTCCTTGCAGAGAAACTGCAGCGCAATGTCTTTGTCCTGATCAACTTTTGCTGTATATTCTCGCAGGAAACTCAGCGACACATCATAGTTGGCCACTATTTCCTCCTTGAGCCGGTTCAGCTGGCACAATGGCCGATGGTCCCCATTGGCTATGGGGATGTTGATGTGTCTGCGACTTTATCTCCAACTCTTCCACAAGGCTCGGCCTGACGAACATGGTCAAAGAGGAAGAATTTCCTAGCTCTCGTTTCTGTCAATCTCTTTACCTTTTGGGAATCACTATTTGGGAAGGGAGGCCTCGAAGACAGGGGGCTGTGGGGATTTACTGAAATGGTTCCAGGGAAGAGGGGCTTCATTTCTGTGGAGAGATTGGAGAAGTTCTGATTGCTCACATTAATGCACAGAAGGTGAAGGGGTGATTTGAAAGAGATGTTGAAAACTTTGAAGGGTTTAAAGGCAAAGGATCAATCACAAGGGGGACAAGGTTCGAGGGGGAGACAGATTCAATCAAGGCCTTCAAAAGGAAATTGCATAATTTCCTGGAGGGAAAATTAGCAGAGTTACAGGGAAAAGAGTGGGGGAGGGGCAGCCGTGAATCGCTCTGGCAGAAAACCAAACAGAGATGTAACGGGCTGAATGGCCTCATTATGTGCTGTAAGCAGTGATTCCAAACTGATTCCACGGGCAGGAGTGTCGGTAACCGTACAACACCGATTGATGGTGATTGGTAAAAGAAACAGAGATAACATGAGGGACATTTCTTGACACAATAATCTGGAAAAACACTGAGAGAAGATGGTGGGGGACGATTGAATAGTGAAAGATGAAAGAGTGTTCGATAAATAGTTGAAGGGGAAAGATTGACAGGGCCGTGGGGAAAGGGCAGGCACGGTGGGACTAATTGGAAAGATCTTTCAAAAATATGGCACAGACAAGATGGGCTGAATGGCCTCTTTGCTGGGTCATTCTGTCACCCTTCCAGCTTCATCCCTGCTAACAACCAAGTCTTGGGATATTTCTGGGAAGATTTCAGCCTGAGATGTGTTTATTCCAGGTTAATTGTCTGTGTTTGAACTGGAGTAAATTGCGTTCTGATTCTCTCTGCTGTTAATCAGCGATGTCCCGACTGAACTATTTGTTTTGTTGTGAAGCTGAGGTGTGAATCCCCCTCTGAGAGATTCTTGACAGACTGAACTAGGCTGGATATCAGGGTGTTATTAAACCCAGTCACACCCCGGAATTCAGTGAAACTCCTTTTCGATTTACAAGTAACCTGACCCGAACATTGAATTCTCGCTGTTGTGATGTCCGATGTCCCCGCAGTAATATAGGGAGGATCTGATAACGTTTCCTGTCAGTCTATCAGAGCTTGTCTGACTCAGTGATATAAAGGTTAAAAAGATTCAGAACATGCCTCGACCGAACCTGGTCTATGCATAGTAATAATGGACATTATTACACTTCTGTTAATATTCTTAAACCTCTCTCCAATCCTCTACCCTGCTTTAAGAAGCTCCTAACATTCTACCTCTTTGACCAAGCTAATAGTTGCTTCTTGTTGTGACATCTCTTTAAGTGGATCAGTGTCAGATTCTGTCCAAAAACGCTCCCGTGATGTTCATCGAAACATTTGATGACTCTAATGGTGCTAGATAAATGCAATTTGTAGTATTCTCACAATCTCCTTTAGTTGCTGGTGAGGTGCCGTTAAATCTTCTATTCCTCGAGGCAGCACTGACTTTTGAAGCATCTTTAATCAGACGGATCTTCTGTCAATGCTGGAGTGATTTCTGTACTGTGATAGAAAGGGGTGAATCTCAGACCTGTTCCTCTCTCTGCCTCTCCTCATTGGCATTTGTTTTTTCCTCCATTTCCAGCCCAGAATTCACACATGTTTCTCCTCAGGGTGTGGCCAGAGGGCCGATTAATGATCGTTGTTTTTACTTTGAATTGTAGTCTCCACAGTTAAAGAGAGTCAGAGGCCAATCACGGTGGCGGTTGTGGACAATGTCTCAGTGTCTAAGGTCACCGTCCATTCCCTCGAGCTCTCCTGGCAAATCACGAGGACCTATGACTCCTTTCTCATCGAATACGGGCTTGAGGGCTCTGAGGATGTGAGAAATCTCACAGTAACTGGCGACCGTCGATCCACCATCATCACAGGCCTGAGGCCTACCACTGCCTATAGGCTCTATCTCTACGGGGTGACTGCTGGCCAACGCACCAGGCTACTGACCACTTCAGCCAACACCTCAGGTATATCCACTCAGAAAGAGTAACACTTTGTAATTTCTGTTGCTTCCTTGGCAAGAAAAAATAAATGTCTTCTTTAATTTTACTCTGTCGAAGTAATGAAATGAGGGAAATTTTTTACGGTGGAAGTTAGCACTATCGTTTTGAGCTGACACAGGTCCAACAAGAGGAATCACTCTCTCGACAAAGATGTGGGGTTATTACTAGCATGAGAGCCTCATGTACCCAGCATGCCCTGGGCTTGGGTGTGGGCCTCGCACTGTCCACAGGGATTCAAAGCTGACAGATCTGCTGCTCTGAACTCCAGGAAATGTCGTTATGTCTAAGCAACTGCAATTTGCAGCGAGTTTGATCAGCTTGATCCAAATGCCGAGAATCAATCATCTCATCATGGGGGGTTATTTTCCAACCCCCCCCCTCCCCCCCCCTCCACGCCATGATTGCCAGTGGCCGGAGGTGGTGCGCAATTAGCCAGCACTGGAAAATCCCGGTCCCGGGACTGTCATTGGGAATTCCCATCGAATCGACCCCTCACCCCAGCCCCCACCCGCCGGTCTGCCATTGGCGGGACTGAAATATCCCGCTAGCGAAAACGGGAAGAAAAATCCCCCCCCCCCCCCCCCCCCCCCCCCCCCCCCCCCACCATGACGCATTATCCCATCCAATATTCCGCACCGTCCAATTCCGCATTCTCCCCAGCTGACTGGGCAATATTCTGCACTGTGTTGTCATATCTTTCTGTTGTCCGGTCCAATGTTCCCAATGTCCTGGTCAATATTCCTGGTATCCTGTTACAAAAGTGGCTGAATAATAGGAAGCAGAGGTTCATGGTCAATGGTTATTTTTCGGAATAAAGGAAGATGTCCCCAGGCGTCGGACTGGGGCCCTCCACGATCCAGGTCTTGGGGTGCAGGGAACAGTTTCAAAATGTTCGGATGACACAAAACCTGGAGGCATTGGGGACTGCTGAGGAGACAGTGTAAAGCTTCAAAAAGACATGGACAAGTTGGTGGAGTGGGCAGAGAGGTGGCAGATGAAGTTCAATGTGGAGAAGTGTGAGGTGATGCATTTTGACAGGATGAACATGGAGAGACAATAAAAAAATAAGAGGTACAATTCTAAATGGGGTGCAGGAGCAAAGGGACCTGGGTGTATATGTGCTTAGATCATTGAAGATGGCAGGTGGAGAGAGCGATTAATTAAGCATATCGTGATCTGGGCTTTATTAATAGGGATATAGAGAGTGGGATTCTCCCAGCCCTGGGCCAGGCCGGAGAATCCCTGCGACCAGGCCACGTTGCCATGACGCCAGCATGCATTCTCCGCAGAGTGGAGCATTAGCGCCGGCGTGGGTGACACGGCGCTGGTCGTGTGCCGCTCTACATGCCCCCCCGCCCGCGATTCTCTGGCCCTAATGGGCCGAGCGGCTGTAAAAAAAATATTAAGTCCCACCGCTGCCGTTCTGACCTGCTGTGAGCCAGCGGGATCTCGGTGTTAAAGAGTCGGGTAGCGGCCTGTGGGAGTCCGGGCCTCCGATGTGACCTGGCCTGCGATCGGGGCCCACCGATTGGTGGGCCAGCCTCTCTGGCTGGGGGTCTCCTTTCCTATGCGCTGGCCCCTGTAGCCCTAGGCCATGTTGCGTCGGGGCCGGCGCGTTGAAGGAGGCCACTGCGCATGCGCACGTTGGTGCCTCTGCGCATGTGCACGTTGGCGCCGGCGCCACTGCGCATGCGCGGATCCCGCGGCGCACAGTTCGCGCTGGAATCAGCAGCTGGAGCAACGCGAACCGCTCCAGCACCGTCTTGGCCACCTGTCGGGGCCAGAATTACTCCTGGGAGCGGCCCGTTCACACCGTCATAAAACGCGACAGCGTTTACGACGCCGTGGACACTCTGCCGCAGGATAAGAGAATCCCGCCCAGAGTGTAAAAGCAAGGAGGTTATGCTGAATTTAGTTAGACCTCAGCTGGGATATTGTGGACAATTCTGGCCATCAACCAGGACACTGGGAATACCAAACAGGAATCGGTAAATATTTGGCCACCACACTATAGGAAGGATGTGAACACATTGGAGAGAGGGCAGAAGAGGTTTACAAGAATGGTTCCAGGGATGAGAAACTTCCGTTATGAGGATAGATTGGAGAGATTGGGACCGTTCTCTCTGAGAGGAGAGAGATGTTCCAAATCATGAGTGGGCTGGCCAGACTAGACAGGGAGAAACTGTTCTCGCTCGTAAAAGGATCAAGAACAAGGGGGCACAGATTTAATGTGATTTACAAAATAAGGGCCTCGATAGGGTTCTCTTACAGAGGGTCGGTGCGTACTCAATGGGCCGAATGGTCTCCATCAACACTGTCGGGTTCTGTGGATTTTTTGAACAGAATCAGTGTGCGGGGCTTACAGGGGAAAAGGCTGAGGGATGGCACTAAGTCACGATTCTCATTTGGAGAGCCAGTACAGACTCAATGGGCGAATGGCCTCCTTCCGCCTCGTTAAAATGCTGATATTCTATCAAATATTTACAGATTCCTGTTTGGTATTCCCGGTGTCCTGGCTGATTTTCACGTATTAAAGGCACAAAATGAATGCAAGTTTTTTTTAAATTTAGAGTACCCAATTTTTCTTTTCCAATTGAGGGAGAATTTAGCACGGCCAATCCACCTAACTGCACATCTTTGGGTTGTGGGGGTGAACCCCACGCAGACACTGGGAGAATGTGCAAACTCCACACGGAGAGTGATCCAGGGCTGGGATTCGAACCCGGTGCAGTCCCAGTGCTAACCACTGCGCCACATGCCGCCCTAAATGAATGCAAGTTTGATGTTGTTTAACATCTCAACCCCAGAGAATTGTAGCCTGGATAACCTGTAATTAGCCCCATTGTTCTTTCTTAATTGTCCCGAATAACAATGGCAGCTCGCTTCACTGTGAGGAATGCTGGGAAGCGGCTGGAGAACAAGGCTCTGTATCCAATCAAAGCCATTCTTTCAAACAGTGCAATTTGCAGAAACACACTGTGTTTGCTGTGAAGAACTGATGGTAAACTCTTTAGCATCTGCCGCCCTCATCCAGTATACATCCTCGAAAGGTCCACTAACACGTTCTCCGTCACATAGTGCATGTTACACAATCCCACCCCTACTGTTACATTGTTTACTGTCAGGAGAGGAAATAGAGGGTCACAGTTGCATTAGATATGTCACAGTGATTGAGATGGATTTCAGCATCCACGTGCATCTTACAGACTGAGTAGGGAGTTAACAGAAGTGTTTCTGATTGGCACGATTTGTTTTAACGACTGATTTTTCTCTGGTTTTTCTCTGACTTTGTTGTCCTGTGCTCAGGCTCGACCCTCTGGTGAATATTTTCCCTCTGTTCTTTCCTCTCTTCCCTCCTCCTTCAAGCCCCCACAGATAAAGACGCGGTCAAACCCGTTAAACTTGCCGCACTCTCCGTTTCCGAGGTGACTGCCCACTCGGTGCGGATCGCCTGGACGACACGGTTGGTGTTTAGCTCCTTCCTGATCCAGTACAGAGCCCAGGGATCCCAGAGTGTGCGGAACCTGACCGTGACAGCCCATCGCCGCTCCTACCTCATCACAGGACTGAGGCCGAACACCAAATACACCATCTATGTCTACGGGATTTCCAGAGGCCAACGCTCAGCAATATCGACAGTGGTAATCACCACAAGAGGTACCTATCGTTCAGCCAAACAACACCCCGATTCCCGGTGAAATATCTCCATTCTCCATCTTTCACTACGGACAGTCAACGAAAAATATTTTCCTCGTTTCTTACCTGGATTCTTTCTGAGGAAAAATATTTTCATCGTTTTTTTTATTGCCATCTCCAATGGGCTTACAGGCTGTCGTTATTCACTCTCTCTTTTCAATCACTAAACCTTTATGGGAGATACAGATCAGTCTGGACCAATAACAGTGACAGGCCGAGACTGTGTTCCAGTCAATGGGGGAGGGTGTCGTCAGTGAGCCGGACAGTAATTTACTCATTCACCTTCATTAAGATGCTCCTTAACTATCTCTTTGGCCAAGCTTAGAGTTACTTGTTTTAATATCTCTTTAAGTGGCTTGGTGTCAAATTCTGTCTGAAAATGCTCCCATGATGTTCCTCGGGACATTTGATGACTCTAAAGGTGCTAGGTAAATGCAATTTGTTGTTGTTCTCATTTAGCTGCTGGTGAGGTGCCATTAAACCTTCTATTCCTCGAAGCAACATTGACATTCAAAGCATCTTTAATCAGCCAAATGCTCCGTCAATGCTGGGGTAATTTCCATATTGGGACAGAGAGGATGGAATCTCAGATCTTTAAAGTCTGTTCCTCTCTCTGCCTCTCCTCACTGGGATTTGTTGTTTAGAACTCACTCTATCTTTCTCCTCAGGGTGTGGCCAGAAGGCCGATTAATGGTCGTTGTTTTTATTTCAACTTGTAGTCTCCACAGATAAAGAGGGTCATGGACCGATCGCGGTAGCAGGTGTAGGCAATGTCTCAGTGTCTAAAGTCACGGCCCACTCCCTCGAACTCTCCTGGAAAACAGAAAGGACCTATGACTCCTTTCTCATCGAATATGGGCTTGAGGGCTCTGAGGATGTGAGAAATCTCACAGTAACCGGTGACCGTCGATCCGCCATCATCACAGGCCTGAGGCCTACCACCGTCTACAGGCTCTATCTCTACGGGGTGACTAGTGGCCAACGCACCAGGCTACTGACCACTTCAGCCAACACCTCAGGTATTTCCACTCAGAAGAGTAACACTTTGTAATTTCTGTTGCTTCCTCGTCTTGAAAATGAAATCTATTCCTTAAATTTTCTCTGACAGACCAATAGGATTCGAGTATTGATTGAGAAAATTAGTGAGGGCCTCAACAGCCTGTGCTCCTTTTAATTTGCACCGGTCTGATTGGAGTCACTTCCAATATTCTACACCTCAGTTGCCATAGATACAAGGCCTCTCTGAGTATGGCAGAGTACCAGTCATATTCTGGGCAATAAGGGGAGGGTGAGCAATGGTGGTGGGAGGGTTCGGCTGTAACCAAGGGGTTTCCGCCAAGAATTCAAAGGTGATATATCTGCTACTCTCTTTTTCTATCTCAGTGAGTTCGATTTGCTCTGTATTTACAAGTTGTGTCCTCCTTTCATTTTATTCAAGAATCACGAGGAAAATGGAAGGCTAACTTTACATTATAGAATTATTGTCCTAACATTCTGGATTTTTCTACGATTAGTGAGTTAACCGACGAGGATAGTTTTGAATTATCTTGGCTTTGATCCCTTGAGTTTGAAAGGTGTGATCGGTATGTTCACACTGATTAATAAGACAGATAAACTGTTTGGGGTTTCATCTTAAAATTGGAACAAGGCGGCTGGGAATGAAACAGGATTCATTTTTCACCCAAAAGGGGTTGGAAATCTGGACCTCTCTTGGCTAAAATGGGCCAGTTGGATCAGTTTTGAGACTGCAAGGTTTTTGTTGGGTCAGGGAAAGGGAGTTTCCGGTGGGTGAAATGGTGTCAATTGAAGAGAGAGGTTAGCCGGGATCTCTCTGAATGGCAGAATGGATGAGCTGCAGTCTGGGCATGTTCCTGTTACTATGTTCCCAGGCCTCTTGGCTGCTCCCTTTTATGAAGTGTTTCTCTGAGGGACTGAGTGTCAGTGATGGATGCCGCCCATGTTTATCTGAACACGCAAGCTGTGGTTAGAACTTAGTCACAACCCGGAGCCTGCCACCTAGGCCTCAGGATCGCCCTTGCCACCCAGTAAAACGTTTCCTTTTCTTTTCCCCCTTTCTTAGCCTCTGCAGTTAAAGACACTGGGAAGCCAAGTAAACTTGGTGACATTTCTGTCTCTCACATCACGACTCAATCCTTCAAACTCTCCTGGACGGCGAGCAAAGGCTTTGATTCCTTTCTGATACAGTACAGCAGTGCAGAGCCCCAGGGAGTGCACAACCTCACAATGGCTAGCAACCGACGGTCCTCCTTCATCAAAGGCCTGAGGCCTACCACCGTCTACACTGTTCATCTCTATGGGGTCACTAAGGGCCAGCGCACAAAGCCACTGACCAGTGTAGTGACAACAGCAGGTATTTTTTATTTCAAATCAATCAGAGGGGTGCGTCCATGTACACTTTATTTTTTTAACTCTTGTTTTCTGTGCAAATTATTTATTCATACTTGACGCACTTCAACGGGATAGTATGCCTCCATGAACATAGGAGATTGGGTTTTAAAGGTAGCTCGTGTGAAGTGCCCAATGGGTGCATTTTACTCCTTTCAAAGGCGCTATACAAATGCATGTTGTTGTTGTAGCTCCCACAGGAATGGTTGTCATGGAGCCTAACCACACGGTGGAGTTAGGCAGCCTTTCCGCTTTGGCCCTGACGCCTCACTCGGTTAGGCTGTCCTGGTTAGCCAAGAGGGACTTTGATTCTTACGCCGTGCAGTACAGAGCCCAGGGCTTGGAGGAGGTGCGGAAACTGTTCGTGAGTGGCCACAGTCGATCCCATACCGTCACAGGCCTCAGGCCTACTACCAAGTACACCTTCTACCTCTACGGGGTTTCCAGCGGTCGTCACACAGCCCCCCTGTCCTCAACTGCCACCACCAAAGGTACACCGGCTGCGACGGAGGATCTGATGGGAAATATTTCCTCAACCTTTCCTGAATGGACAAGGCAAATCTTTCCTTCTTAAAACAGCGCTGCTGAAGTGAGATCGCTTCAGCAATTCAGCAGGATGCCTCTGGCCTGAGGGCTGAATCCTATGACATGCTCGTGTGATTCATGGGGACAGTAGGCCACAGATGACATTCCTTGTCATCTCCCCCATTCCCATTCCTTGTCATCTCTCCAATTCTCATTCCTTGTCATCTCTTCAATTCCCATTCCTTGTCATCTGCCCCATTCCCATTCCTTGTCATCTCTCCGATTCTCATTCCTTGTCATTTCTCCGATTCTCATTCCTTATCATCTCTCCCATTCCCATTCCTTATCATCTCTCCCATTCCAATTCCTTGTCATCTCCCCCATTCCCATTCCTTGTCATCTCTCCGATTCTCATTCCTTGTCATCTCTCCGATTCTCATTCCTTGCCATCTCTCCGATTCTCATTCCTTGCCATCTCTCCGATTCTCATTCCTTGTCATCTCCCCCATTCCCATTCCTTGTCATCTCTCCGATTCTCATTCCTTGTCATCTCCCCCACTCCCATTCCTTGTCATCTCCCCCATTCCCATTCCTTATCATCTCTCCGATTCTCATTCCTTGCCATCTCTCCGATTCTCATTCCTTGTCATCTCCCCCATTCCCATTCCTTGTCATCTCTCCGATTCTCATTCCTTGTCATCTCCCCCATTCCCATTCCTTGTCATCTCTCCGATTCTCATTCCTTGTCATCTCCCCCACTCCCATTCCTTGTCATCTCCCCCATTCCCATTCCTTATCATCTCTCCGATTCTCATTCCTTGTCATTTCCCCCATTCCTTATCATCTCTCTGATTCTCATTCCTTGTCATCTCTCCGATTCTCATTCCTTGTCATCTCTCCCATTCCCATTCCTTGTCAACTCTCCGATTCCCATTCCTTACCATCTCTTCAATTCCCATTCCTTGCCATCTCTTCAATTCCCATTCCTTGTCATCTCTCCGATTCTCATTCCTTGTCATCTCTCCTATTTCCATTCCATGCCATCTCTCCGATTCCCATTCCTTGGCATCTCTCCGATTCCCATTCCTTGCGACCTCTTTAATTCCCATTCCTTCTCATCTCCCCATTCCCATTCCTTGTCATCTCTCCGATTCTCATTCCTTGTCATCTCTCTGATTCCAATTCCTTACCATCTCTCTGATTCCCATTCCTTGTCATCTCTTCAATTCCCATTCCTTGCGACCTCTTTAATTCCCATTCCTTGTCATCTCCCCATTCCCATTCCTTGTCATCTCCCCCATTCCCATTCCTTGTCATCGCTTCAATTCTCATTCCATGCCATCTCTCCGATTCCCATTCCTTGTCATCTCTCCGATTCTCATTCCGTGCCATCGCTTCAATTCCCATTCCTTGCCATCTCTGGTTCCCGCACCAGCCTCCCTGAACAGGCGCCGGAATGTGGCGATGAGGGGCTTTTCACAGTAATTTAATTTGAAGCCTACTTGAAGCCTGACAATAAGCGATTATTATTTCATTACATTTTCATTTCAGTTCATTTCATCGCTCCAATTCTCATTCCTTGCCATCTCTTCAATTCCCATTCCTTCCCATCGTGCCAATTCCCAATCCCTGTGATTTCTCCCAGTTTTCTTTCCATCCCAGAAGAAAGAGTCTCAGTGTTTTAACTCTTTGATGTTCTTCATATCATTGGTTTAATTTTGTCTCACTGAACATTCAATCCCCTCTGCCTCACTCTCTTTCTCTCCACCATTCTTCCTTCCATAAATAATCAGGATGGTTCCCAGTACCATTCTGTCTGCCATTCCTGGCTTTCCAAACTCCATAAAGAGACTAAGTCTTTCCGGGACCTTGAGGCCATATTCCTTTCAATTGCTTGTTCCTCAATCCAGGTCACTTGAGGATAGCTCCATTGTTTTGTTACATTCCCTCATGTTGCCACAGTTTTGCCTGCGTGTCTATCAGCTACCTGATTACAGGCTAGTCCTGTGCGAGTTTGCACTTGGTGGCTGCACAGGAAACGTTATCTATAACCTGATATTGTGGCCCATTACTGCATTGCCAAGTCAACCCTTTAGCTGAGCATCCCGTTCCAGATCTTCCAATTACGCACAGAACGCACAGCATCTTATGGAGCAGATGGAGGAGGCCATTCAGCCCGTCGTGACTGCACCAGTCTCTGAAAGAGCTCTACTATCCATCCCACACCCCTGTGTGTTCCCGTACCCCATATAAATCTCTCCTTTGCAAACACTTACCCAGCTCCCTTTTGACAGTTACAATAGAATCTGCCTCCACTTCCCTTTCCAGAGCACAGCTCGCTGTGCAAAGGAATCCCCCCCTCCCCAACCCCTCACCCCCTTGTCATGGGTTTGTACAAACCTGGAATCGGTCAATAATTGAGAACTTCAAATGAGGCCCTCTGAAGAAACAAACTGTGGTTCACTGATTGAAGTGTTCTGGACAGAGTGGATCGGAAGAAACTGTTCCCAATGGGTGAAAGGTGGGAAACTGAGGACACTAATATCAAGTAATTGGCAAAATAACAAGGGCGACATGAGGGGAAACTTTTTCACACTGCGGGTGACTTAGACCAGGATTTCACAGCCTGGGAGTGCGGTGAAGGCAGATTCAACTGAGGCTTTCAAAAGAGAATTGGATCATATTCCCGAAGAGGAAAGATTTACAGGGCTCCACGTAGAAGGCCGGAAATTGGCACTCGCTCGAATTGCTCCTGCTCAGAGCTAGTACAGACATGATGGGAAGAATCGCCTCCTTCTGTGCTGTAACCGCTCAACTATTCTGATGTTTGGTGACGGCTACGGGGAACTCTTCACAATTCTCATCTAATTTTCTCTCTTTTAGACTCCGCAGATGAAGTTAGTCCAACACCGGGGGTCCCAGTCAGACCTGGCGTATCTAATGTCAGCCCGGACTCCCTCCAGCTCTCCTGGACAGTGGGGCGGGTCTACGAGTTCTTTCTGATCCAGTACCGAGCCCACGGCTCCCCGAGCATGAGGAACCTGACCGTGGCTGGAGATCACAGAATATTCGTCATCACAGGCCTCAGGCCTAGCACCAAATACACCATCTACCTCTATGGGGTCTTTGAAAGTCAAATCACAAAGCTAATGGCCTTTGTGGCTTCCACCACAGGTATTGTGTGATACAACAAGGGTTTAAACAACTATGGGCACTCCAGGAAATATCACTCTCTGCCCCCCCCCCCCCCCCCCCCCACCCCAATCCCGCACCCCCCCCCTCCCCCACTGCTTCCCCAACCTTATCAACCTGTAGCCAGCCTCGATACTATGGTCACCGCTTCCATTTTAGAATAGGCTCAATGCTGCTAACCTGTCCATTGTTTCTTCTGTGTGTGGAAGATTCAGGGGGATGGGATGAAGGAGGCTGGTGTGGATTGTAAAAACCAGCTTCGACTAATTGGTCCGAATGGCCTGTTAATACTATGCAATTGAATCAAGAGCAGCAAGTTCGACCCGGACTCTTTCCCAGCATCACACAAAGTTCTGGAAAGGACCTCTTTATATCACATACCCAATAACCAGGCTCATTCCTGGGCTGACAGGACGGACTTATGGGGGGAGATTGAGTCGGTTAAGATTGTACTCGCTGGAGTTCGGAAGAATCTCGCTGGAGTTCAGAAGAATGAGGGGAGATCTCATCGAAATCTCTGAAATTCTGACAGGGCTGGACAGGGTAGATGCAGAAAGGACATTCCCAACGGTGGGGGTGTGTCCAGAACCAGGGGTCACAGTCTGACGATACGGGGTAGACCATTTAGGACAGAGGTGAAGATATATTTCCTCAACCAGAGAGTAGTCGGCCTGTGAAATTCACCATCACAGAGTTGAGGCCAAAACATGTTTTCAAGAAGCAGTTAGATATAGCATGTAGGGCGAAGGGGATATGGAAAGCAGGATTAGGCTATTGAGTTGGATGATCAGCCATGCTCATAATGAATGGCGGAGCAGGCTCGAAGGGCCAAATGGCCTCCTCCTGCTGCAATTTTCTATGTTTCCACGTTTTGAATTACCTCTTCCTAATTTTAACTTGTGTCTTCTTGCCCTACTCTCACAGTTAAGGTTAAAATTACATAAACTCATCAAATCAATCTGAACCTCCCAGAAGATGTTGCCTTTCCGGGGTGAATAGTCCAGGTCTCTCCAGTCCTTCCTTATCTCCCTGACCCTCTGACAATGCAGATTCCTCTCCGCACTGCCTCCTGTGCCCGAATGTCTCCATAGGCCGGTGGGTAGATTGAAAGCGTTTGCGATGCGATGTTGTCCAGCATTGTGGTACTCTGGCATCTGAGTCAGAGGATTTCAGATCTCACCCTAGAAGTTGCACATAATCCGGGAAGTCACTCCAGGGAGTGCTGCATCAAAAGAGCTGCCATCTTTCGGATGGAGTGTTAATCCGAGCCTCCCATCTAAAGAACCGGGGAGTTATCCCCCGGGGTCCTGGCCAATAATGATCCCTCAAACAAAGTCACTATTAGACAGGTTGCCTGGTCATTGCTTTGTGGGATTTTGCTGAGCATATATTGGCTACATAACAGGCATTACACTTCAAATGTTTTCTGTGTCTTTGAGATGTCCTGAGGTGGTAAAGAGCACGATTGAAAGACAAGCTCTCCTTATTTTTCCAGGCTGAAAGGGTGTTTTTCTTTTCTTTAAAATCTGATATTTTACCCCCTTGTCTCTATCTCTCTGTCTCTTGCCTCTAGTTTCCATAGTGAAGGAAGGTGTAAGACCAGGTCAGGTGAAGGCTCTGGGTAGCCTCTCAGTCTCTAACATCATGGCGGACTCCGTGGAGCTCTCCTGGTCGACGCAGTGGGCCTTTGACTCCTACGTTATTCAGTTCAGAGCCCAGGGCTCCGAGGAGGTGCGGAAGCTCAGGGTGACT
Source organism: Scyliorhinus canicula (assembly GCF_902713615.1). Taxonomy (NCBI): domain Eukaryota; kingdom Metazoa; phylum Chordata; class Chondrichthyes; order Carcharhiniformes; family Scyliorhinidae; genus Scyliorhinus; species Scyliorhinus canicula. The sequence goes on from NC_052158.1 coordinate 9,479,177, forward strand.
GGCAACCGGCGATCGTACGTCCTCCTAGGCCTCAAGCCTACCACCAAGTACACCATCTATGTCTATGGAGTGTCCGGCGGCCGTCACACCAGCCCGCTCTCCATCGTCGTGACGACCACAGGTAGCACTGCCACCCCACGACGTTCTCTCGGGGGACGGAAATAATTTTGGCCCCCCTTTTGGCGCAAAGGGGGCAAAAGTTTCCTGACTTTCATCTCTTGGAGAGCATCCCTGCTACCATGGCAACTCAGCCTACCTCTGGAGTGGCAAGTTTCATTGTGCCGACTTTCCTCCCCATTGGAACAAACATTGAAATTTGTCTCTCTCTAGGATGTCTCTCGCTCTCTCTTCTCCATACTATATAATCCTGTATATAGATATAGAGTTTCGTTATCAACCAAGAAATGATTTCTTAACCATTCCTTGTTATCTCTTTAATTCCCATTTATTCTGATCTTTGAATTCCCATTCCTTGTCATCTCTACCCTTTCTATTCCCCTGTGGCTAACTCTTAATTGCCTTCTGAAATAACCTTTCGCTCAGTTTTTTCAAACACCTTTGGGATAAAAGTGGCTGGACCGACACCACATGGACTACAGCGGTTCAAGAGGCAGCTCACCACCACCTTCTTAAAGGCAACTAGGACTGGACAATTAAATGCTGCCCTAGCCAGTGAGACTCGTATCCCAAGATTCAATGTTGTTTTAAAAACACCTCGATTCCTTCTCATCTCGCATTCCCATTCCTTGTCATCTCTTCAAGTCCCATTCCTTGTGATCGCTCACATTCCCATTCCTTGTCATCTCTTCAAGTCCCATTCCTTGTGATCGCTCACATTCCCATTCCTTGTCATCTCTTCAAGTCCCATTCCTTGTGATCGCTCACATTCCCATTCCTTGTCATCTCTTCAATTCCCATTCCTTGTGATCGCTCACATTCCCATTCCTGGTCTTCGCTCACATTCCCATTCCTTGTTATCTCTTCAATTCCCATTCCTTGTCATTTCTCCCATTCCCATTCCTTCTTATCTCTTCAATTCCCATTCCTTGTAATCACTCACATTCCCATTTCTTGACATTTCTTCAATTCCCATTCCTTGTGATCGCTCACATTCCCATTCCTTGTCATCTCTTCAATTCTCATTCCTTGTCATCGCTCACATTCCCATTCCTTGTCATCTCTTCAATTCCCATTCCTTGTTATCTCTTCAATTCCCATTCCTTGTCATTGCTCACATTCCCATTCCTTGTTATTGCTCACATTCCCATTCCTTGTCATTTCTTCAATTCCCATTCCTTGTCTTCGCTCACATTCCCATTCCTTGGCATCTCTCACACTCCCATTCCCTCTGAGGATTTCCGTTTCTGCTGGGGTTGAACCTGAAGCAGTTTGTTTTTATCCCGTACTCTTGGGTCAGATGGCTGGGTAACGTTGGTGACTCCTGTCAGTCTAACCGAGACCCTCAACAAACCTGTTCGCCTCAGACTCCTATCCCTCCACTGTTGGCTGCATCGTTCCCTCTTGTTTAGTGATACCACTTGGCCTCAGTCCACCCCTCCCCTTTGGCCTGTGCGGATCCATTGGAGCAATTGGAGAATTGTTCCCCCATCGTCGCTGTTACCTCTGGTCATCTGAATGCTTCCATCAAAACATCAGCAGGGTCAAGGTTTGTTTCCTACCTGTCTAACATGACATCTGTGGGCCCCTCTCTGTCTGGCTGTTTATTTATGGGCTCTCTGTCGCTCTCTCTCTCTGCCACTCTCTCTCTCTGCCACTCTCTTTGTTGCTGTCTTTGTCTCTCACCATGTCTGTCTGTTTATTTATGGTCTCTCTCATACTCTTTCTCTCTCTCTGTCCCTCTCTCTCTCCATCTCTATCTCTCTCTTTCTGTCTCTCTCTGTCTCTCTCTGTCACTCTCTCTCTCTCTCTGTCTCTCTCTCTCTCTCTGTCTCTCTCTCTCTCTCTGTCTCTCTCTCTCTATCTCTCTCCCTCTGTCTCTCTCTCTCTCTGTCTCCCTCTCTGTCTCTGTCATCTGGCTATTTATTTATGGTCTCTCTGGCGTGCTCTCTCTGTCATCTCTGTCGCTCTCTCTCTCTCTTTGTCGCTCTCTCTCTCTGTCGCTCTCTCTCTCTTTGTCGCTCTCTCTCTCTGTCGCTCTCTTTCTCTTTGTCTCTCTCTCTCTGTTCTCTCTCTGTTGCGCTCTCTCTCTGTGCCTCCCCCCTGTCATGCTCTCTACTTGTCACTCTCTTTCTGTTGGTCTCTCTCTCTGTCTCTCTCTCTCTCTCTGTCTCTCTGTCTCTGCTCTCTCTCTCTGTCACTCTCTCTCTGTTGGTCTCTCTCTCCCTCTCTCTGTTGCTCGCTCTCTCTCTGTCGCTCTCTCTCTCTCTGTCACTCTCTTTCTCTTTGTCTCTCTCTCTGTCGCTCTCTCTCTCTTTGTCTCTCTCTCTGTCGCTCTCTCTCTCTGTCTCTCCCTCTCTGTCAGCTGGCTGTTTATTTATGGTCTCTCTGTCAAGCTCTGTCATCTCTTTCTCTCTCTCTCTCTCTCACACTTGCTCTCTCTCTTGCTCTCTCTCTGTCTCTCTCCCCTGTCTCACTCTCTCTGTCTGTCACTCTATCTCTCTCTCCTATCTCTCGCTCTCTCCCTCACTCTCTGTCTCTCTCTCTCTGGATAATGTTAGAGTAGAATGGTGCCTGATTGAATGAAACACAAGCATCATAGCAGAACCATTCACTCTGTTGGTATCTTCCAGCTATCTGCTCACTATCGCTGTCTGTACAGGATCTGCTCCACCTGTGAGAATAGCTCCTTACCATAATATACAGGGTATATATCTCTGTGGAGCTGTATCACAATATACAATGTATACATCTCAAATGACCTGTACCATATTAAACAGGGTATATATCACTGTGGATCTGTACCATAATTTACAGTGTATATAGATTTGTGGATTAGTGCCATAATACACAGAGTATATGTCTCTGTGGATCTGTACCATAATATACAGTATATAAAGCTCTGTGCATCTGTACCATACTATACCGTGTATATAGCTCTGAGGATATATACCATAATATACAGCGTATATAGCTCTGTGGATCTGTACCATAACATACCATAGTATGCAGTGTATGTTGCTGTGTGGATTTATACCATAATATGCATTACATATATCTCTGTATAATTCTGGATTTATACCAAAATCTACAGTGTATATGATGCATGTGTCTTATCTCCCTACAAATGTCACTCAGTTGTATCTTATCTCAAGTATTCTGCCTCTGTCCCAGAGACATGGGGCGGGATTCTCCGACCCCCCGCCAGGCTGGAGAATCGGCAGGGGGTGGTGTGAATCCTGACGCCAGCTGCCGGATTCTCCGGCGCCGGTTTTTCGGTGGGTGCGGGAATCGCGCCGTGCCGGTCGATGGGCCGAGTGGCCACTTGTTTTCGGCGGGTCCTGCCGGCGTAAAACACACCAGGTCCGTACCGGCAGAACCTGGCTCTGCGGGTGGCCTGCAGAATCCTCAGGGGGCGCGGGGGGATCTGGACCCTCCAATCTGGAGAAACATTCACAACTTGTGCCTTTTTCACACAGGAATTCAACTGGGCACTCAGAGCAGCCTCTGAACCAGAGATTATAACCTGCACAAAGTCTGTGGTGAACATTTATTGGGCTGCCCACCTGGCCAGACGTGCAAGGCTTTATTCTCCTTTATCTGCTTGTTGTGGACGACCATCCGCCCACCTTTGGAAGGCTGCGGATATTTAGCCCAATCTGAAAGAATGTGCTTTGTCTGGATTAGATCAGTAATTTTACACAAGGGGGCATTATTCCAGCGCAGTCTTTAAATCATCTCTGCTTTCTCTCCCAGCTTCCATAGATACCAATGGCGTAAAACCGAGCAGGCTGAGTAAACTTATCCGCCTTTCAGGGAATAACGTTACGCAGAACTCCCTCCAAATGTTTTGGACTGCAGAGAGTGGCTTTGATTCCTTTCTGATCCAGTACAAAGTGGAGGGATCCAAGGAGGTGCGGAACTTCACTGTGCCTGTACACCAACAGTCATCCTTCATTGAAGGCCTGAGGCCCAGTACCAAGTACTTGATTTCTCTCTATGGGCTCTCTGGCAACAGGCGAACAAGACCACTAACCACTATAATAACCACTGCAGGTATTTCTCGTGAGGAAGCTTTCCCAAGAAAATTATTTTTAACCATTATCCAACCTTTTTCCTACCTAGCACCCCAGAACATTCTCAGCTCCTGGAAGCTCCAATGTCGCTATGGCAACTGGGGCCGTCCATCATGGAATGATGCCCATTTTAATCATCCATTTGTCAAATGTTGTGTATTCTGTGTTGATACCTTGGAGGGAAGACAGGATTTCTCCAGAAAATGGGGGAGTTTCAGGTTCTGACTGAAAACCAACATCTTTCTCCCTCGAGAAACAGCAGATATTTCCAGATCTTCGGAGACTTTGTCCCAAAAGAAATCTAGCTGGGTCTACAGAGATCGGGGTGGCCTTTTTAAAGGCCGGCCCCCATTTCAGTGTGGAGATAAAGGTGCCCCACCATCATCTCCAGCATCGGAGGTTAGTGCGAACACCCCTCCCCTGCAATGGGGTTCCCTGGAAGCCCTTACCCCTAGCACATCCAACCTGGCAATGCCACGGTGCCAAGCAAAATTGGCAAGGCACTGCCCTGTCATGTGGATGGCTACACTGACCTCTGTGCCCCCAGCACGGCCATCTTGATTGCTGGAGAGCAATGGTGATGTTACCTCCACGAGGAGGGGAATATGTACCGTCCCTGGAAGATCCAGCACATTTGGGTATATTTAAATGTACTCAAATTAATGGTAATCAGGCCCATGTCCTTACTGGGTGTGAACCTCATTACATGGCTGGCAGGAGGCGCAAATCCCGTTAGGGCCCTCTCTCTCTCTCGCGAGAGTTAGCGGCCGTAATAGGATTTTCGCCTGCGGGGGTCGGATATGTAAACCCCCCCCCCATTACCTTTTAATGCTTTTGAATTGATTTTATCTCTTAGAGAATTAATTTTGTTCTACTTAGAGCACTGAAGAGGATGGGGAGATTCATCGATTCATGGCAGGTGGTTCAGTAAACAGAGGATTGACATAAATATCGAAGATAGGATATATTAACCAGTCAAATGGAACTTTTGTTTGCACATCGAAAGCTATTTGGATCAGAACTATCTGAAAGGCTGGAGGGAGGGGGGCGAGCAGATTCCGAGTTAAAGGGAATTGGTTGCATCGCCACGATGGGTCAAATGGCCTCGTTCTGTGCCATGAGATTCTAAGATTGTGATGGAGCAACTATTGGAGCCATGTTGAAAGTATGCTTCCTCATGCAGTCGATCAGCAGCAGCCGATTCGCTCCCAGTAAAATGTGTATTTCTCTCTCTCTCACCCTCCTTTTAGCTTCCGCAGACAAAGAGGGAGAAAAATCAGGCAGGTTTGGGAGCCTTTCATTCTCTAACATCACAGCTGACTCCCTCCTCCTCTCCTGGACAGCCGAGAATGTCTTTGACTCCTTCCTGATACAGTACAAATCTCAGGGTTCGGAGATACTGCAGAATACCACAGTGACTGGTGACTGCCGATCGACCTACATCACAGGCCTAAGGCCTACAACCAACTACACCATTTACCTCTATGGGGTGTCTGGTGGCCAACTCTCCAGGCCCCTGGTGGCTCTCTTAACTATCACAGGTATTTGCGATCCAGGAACATGGATCGACTTGGCTATTCCGGCTTTTTCACTCCTCAGGAAATATTTTCACCCTCCGTTTCGCTCTCTGTTCCCAGCGTCTGGAGGATGGGAGCAAGAAAATATTTCTTCAGTTCTGTTCTCTCAAATTGCTGCTGTCGCCGTGGATATTTTGTTGTTGCTCGTGTCTTAATCTACAATCACCACAGATATTTTGACACATGTGTGCACGGGTCTAAGTTTAATCTGAATGAGTTTGGCTTTCCGTGTCCATTCTCAAGACTAGAAGCTAGAATTTCGCCTTCAGAGACGGGTCTCACCCTCCCTGGCTCTCCCTGGCAGTGTGCAAAACATGGAGACCTCTAACCCCACGTTTCATTTTCAGGAATATTCGCAATTCTCCTCCCATTTAGGCTGGACAAAGATAACATAAATTCTGAGGCATTAAATTGTTTCTTCCTCACAGCATTTGCTTCAGCGGAGAATCTCCCCATTATATTCACTAAATTCAGCTCTGTGTTACTACTGTGGTGAATAACAGACCTGGGAATAGTTTACAGTCTGGGATCTCGTCAGGGAGCTCAGATAGTTAAAATAACAGATACCCAGAACTAAAGGATTCGGGGTGGTTTATATATAGAATAACATACACCCGTGAGTGAGTTACAGACTGGAATCTAATTGAGGGCTTTTGGATGGTTTATATATAGAATAACAGATACCCGGGAGTGAGTTACAGACTGTAATCTAATCGAGAGGTTTGGGGTGATTTATATATAGAATAACAGATACCCGGGAGTGAGTTACAGACTGGAATCTAATTGAGAGGTTTTGGATGGTTTATATAACAGATACCCGGGAGCGAGTTACAGACTGGAATCTAATCGAGGGGTTCGGGGTGGTTTATATATAGAATAACAGATACTCAGGAGTGAGTTACAGACTAGAATCTAATTGAGAGGTTTTGGATGGTTTATATATAGAATAACAGATACCCGGGAGTGAGTTACAGACTGGAATCTAATCGAGGGGTTTGGGGTGGTTTATATATAGAATAACAGATACCCGGGAGTGAGTTACAGACTGGAATCTAATCGAGGGGTTTGGGGTGGTTTATATATAGAATAACAGATACCCGAGAGTGAGTTACAGACTGGAATCTAATCGAGGGGTTTGGGGTGGTTTATATATAGAATAACAGATACCCGGGAGTGAGTTACAGACTGTAATCTAATCGAGGGGTTTGGGGTGGTTTATATATAGAATAACAGATACCCGGGAGTGAGTTACAGACTGGAATCTAATCTCGGGGTTCGGGGTGGTTTATATATAGAATAACAGATACCCGGGAGTGAGTTACAGACTAGAATCTAATTGAGAGGTTTTGGATGGTTTATATATAGAATAACAGATACCCGGGAGTGAGTTACAGACTGTAATCTAATCGAGAGGTTTGGGGTGATTTATATATAGAATAACAGACACCTGGGAGTGAGTTACAGACTGGAATCTAATCGAGGGGTTTGGGGTGGTTTATATATAGAATAACAGACACCTGGGAGTGAGTTACAGACTGGAATCTAATCGAGGAGTTCGGGGTGGTTTATATATAGAATAACATACACCTGGGAGTGAGTTACAGACTGGAATCTAATCGAAGGATTTGGGGTGGTTTATATACAGAATAACAGATACCCGGGAGTGAGTTACAGACTGGAATCTAATTGAGGGGTTTTGGATGGTTTATATATAGAATAACAGATACCCGGGAGTGAGTAACAGACTGGAATCTAATTGAGGGGTTTTGGATGGTTTATATATAGAATAACAGACACCAGGAAGTTTGTTACAGATTGGAATCTAATCGAGGGGTTCAGGGTGGTTTATATATAGAATAACAGACACCTGGGAGTGAGTTACAGACTGGAATCTAATCGAGGAGTTCGGGGTGGTTTATATATAGAATAACAGACACCTGGGAGTGAGTTACAGACTGGAATCTAATCGAAGGATTTGGGGTGGTTTATATATAGAATAACAGATACCTGGGAGTTAGTTACAGACTGGAATCTAATTGAGGGGTTCGGGGTGGTTTATATATAGAATAACGGACACCAGGAAGTTTGTTACAGATTGGAATCTAATCAAGGGATTCGGGTAGTTTAGATATCCCGGAGTGAGTGGAATCTAATCAAAGGCTTTGGGGAGTTTGAATGACAGAAACCTGGGCCTAGCTGGTGGAACATAATCCTAAAGTCTGATGAATAGTGAGATAAACTGTTCCAGGATTTGGGATGAATTCAGCCTGTGAAGCTGGATCTGAATAATGGAGATGTTGCTGAGCGACACCTTGCCTTTTCCTAGACAATCTCTTCCTCCTCATCCCTTTCCACATCCATTAACCATCCATGTCATCCTCTCTCTCTCTCTCTCTCTAGCGGTTCCAATCCACATAGCTGGGTTCAGTACACTGGGAAGACTCTCCGTGTCAGATGTCGACACTCGCAGCCTCAAACTCACCTGGACAGTGGAGGAAGGGGCCTTTGATTCTTTCCTTGTCCAGTACAGAGACTCACAGGGGCAGCTGGGAGCCAAGGAGATCACGGTGCCCGGCAACCTTCGAAATGTCGCCATCGCGGATCTCATACCCGGCACCGAGTACCACATTTCCCTCTATGGTGTGTTACAGAACCAACAAACGGAGCCAATTCCAATCGTGGCACGAACAGGTACTAACACGGCCTAAAGTCGCTCAAACATTTTTCTCAGGGTCACATTTTCTCTGTTGTTATCATTATTAATCTTCACTAATCAACATTTTACCCCAGTAATAGGAGCTGTTGGCAATTTTACTTCCTTTTACCGAGAGGCTGGAGGGTTGTGTTACCACCTGGGACAGTCAGGCCTAGGGTCAGGCTTCATCTCATTTTCCTCAACCTCCAAATCAAAATTCTAAGAGATTAGCAACAACTGGGGGGTGGGGGGTGGGGGGTGGTAAGAGGTGGTGTGGGGGAGGGGGGAGGGGGGTGGTGGGTGTGGGGGGAGGGGGGGAGGGGGGTGGCAGGAAACAATTTTGACAGAGTTCCAAAGCATAGTAGGAGATTGTTCAGCCCCTTATACCTGTGCTGGCCCTTCGGTACCCTTATCCCTCCCCCTCGCAGGTGCTCCCTGACACCCGGAATGTTTCCTGCATTTACTGCCCTTGTTTACCCTGTCCCTAATTGTTTGACCGGGAAATGATGGAGGCGGCTGCCAGATCTATCACTTCTAAAGACTGACAATCACTAGGGGGGGATGGCGGGGACCCGGGGTGGGGGCGAGAACAGTTAAGGATCGCACACCTAACAGTTCCCTAATAAATTCCCCTCTTTCCTGGTGTTGCTTTTGTAAGTATTTGTGGTAATTATAATCCTATAGACATGCACCCCACCCCACACAATCACAACCTGTTTCTGGTGGGTTCTCTGAACAGGCAGGGCAGGCTTGGAATGTCAGATGGATAATCTGGGCCTTTCTGACCTTGACCTAAATATTATAGTCACAAAAGGTCACAGCACAGAAACCGCATTGCGGCCTATTGCACTTGTGCTGGTCAAAAACAGCCACCTAATTGTTCCAATCTAAATATTGGCCGAGGCAACAGCAGAGTGTCGAGACAGATACCAGATCAGCTGGAAAGGCCCACTGGTTTGTTACATTAAATAATTCCTTGATCTACATCAGGTTTAAAATTGTGGGTGTGCTGCAGAGTTGATGTTGGAGAGTTTGACAGGCCATGCCCTGGGAATCCTGGATGTGGAGAGGATGGAGATATGGTGTTGGTATCGAGAGAGACTTTGCGGACTCGACAAGATGACGTGTTGGCGTCCTAATTTGCTTTTCAGGTCCATTGCGCCAACAGGAAAATGGCACCTCCCTGCAAAGCATCCTGGGTAAGTTGTATGTCATTGGGTGCCCCATAATGCCCTTCTCCTGCCTCCATTCAAATGAATCGCTGGGTCACCAAGGGACCATTGTGGTCAGCTGAAGCCATTTGTCAACTTTAAAAGGCTTTTCTGAGTGGCAGGGGAAGGTGGTCAATGATGGCTTATGATTGGTCGGAATAACAATCAATAAGCCTGAACATCACTGCCTCAGGATTTCGGGGGCCATTTTCTTTTTATTCTAACAGGTGACAATTGAAGACACAGCTCCCATTGACACACGTTTGGAGTTGTTTATTCCTCACCTCCACAACCCTTCCCCTCCAGCTGCTTCCATCGCCATTCCTCTGGTCCTCAGCTCGAGGGAATATTTGAGTGAATCCCGCTGGGAATGTCATTTTCTTCTTTTGTTCCAGCTCGAGAGAGTCGGAGCAGGCTGAGGTTCACCGATCTACGAGACACCTCCGTCACTGTCCACTGGGCAGCACCTTCAGGTCCTGTCGATAGCTTCAAGATCTTCTACGTCCCGACTAAACAAGGTGAGACCATCATGGCCGGGCCAGGCCAAGCCTGGCGTTGTAACCAGTAACTAGTGCTCGGTATGCGGTTATGTGACAGGACGTTTGGCATGTGTCTGAAACCATTCGGTCAGACCATCGACCCCTGAGCGGTTCAGGCAAGTGGCCTTGACCATCCGGTGTGCCACGACCTTTAACCCTTGGTTAATCAACGTAACCTCCACGTGCAGCGCATTGCAGACTTTTACTACCTAGTGCTGGTGAACCTTAACCCTTTGTATGCCAAGACTCAGTAACCCTTAACCCCAATGCATCAGCAAACATTAACACTCCCTCCCCCCGCCGCTGCCTTGTTCTTGTTCCAGGTGAGCCAAAGAGTGATATAATAGATGGCAAGAAAACTAACGTCACCTTGAAAGGCCTGGTCCCAGATACCCAATACGAGGTCAACCTGGTGTCGAAACGAGGAACCATTGAAAGTCAACCAATCCTGGATCACTTCACAACTGGTGAGTGAGGCGGGTGGGGGTAGGGGGGGGGGAGGAAGAGGATGGAAAACGGAGCGAGTGTTAGTGGCGAGGTGGGGTTCAGGGTGGAGATGGGGGACTGAAGTGAAAAATGTGGTACGTGAGGGGGTGTGAAGCGGGGGGATGGAGGACTTTGCACTCCAAGCCCTGGGAGATTAGAGTGGCTTGCCTGACCTGCGTGACCCTTCAACTCTGGCACTGACTCCACCACCCAATCGCCTCCAACTAAACAATTATCTGTTCACCCCAATCCCTTTCCTCAACCCACACACCATTCCCCTCCTGTACTTCACATACCGACTCCATTTCCCTCTAACAGTGTGACCCCGTATTGACCCTTCAATGGCGTACTCTGTACTCTGCTTCAGCACTGACCCTCTGACAGTGCGGCACTCCCTCAGTACTGACCCTCTGACAGTGCAGCACTCCCTCAGTACTGACCCTCTGACAGTGCAGCACTCCCTCAGTACTGACCCTCTGACAGTGCGGCACTCCCTCAGTACTGACCCTCTGACAGTGCAGCTCTCCCTCAGTACTGACCCTCTGACAGTGCAGCACTCCCTCAGTACTGACCCTCTGACAGTGCAGCACTCCCTCAGTACTGACCCTCTGACAGTGCAGCACTCCCTCAGTACTGACCCTCTGACAGTGCAGCACTCCCTCAGTACTGACCCTTTGACAGTGCAGCACTCCCTCAGCACTGACCCCCTGACAGTGCAGCACTCCCTCAGTACTGACCCTCTGACAGTGCGGCACACCCACAGTACTGACCCTCTGACAGTGCAGCTCTCCCTCAGTACTGACCCTCTGACAGTGCGGCACTCCCTCAGTACTGACCCTCAGACAGTGCTGCACTCCCTCAGTACTGACCCTCTGACAGAGCGGCACTCCCTCAGTACTGACCCTCTGACAGTGCAGCATTCCCTCAGTACTGACCCTCTGACAGTGCAGCACTCCCTCAGTACTGACCCTCTGACAGTGCAGCACTCCCTCAGTACTGACCCTCTGACAGTGCGGCACTCCCTCAGTACTGACCCTCTGACAGTGCAGCTCTCCCTCAGTACTGACCCTCTGACAGTGCAGCACTCCCTCAGTACTGACCCTCTGACAGTGCCGCACTCCCTCAGTACTGACCCTCTGACAGTGCGGCACTCCCTCAGTACTGACCCTCTGACAGTGCAGCTCTCCCTCAGTACTGACCCTCTGACAGTGCAGCACTCCCTCAGTACTGACCCTCTGACAGTGCAGCACTCCCTCAGTACTGACCCTCTGACAGTGCAGCACTCCCTCAGTACTGACCCTCTGACAGTGCAGCACTCCCTCAGTACTGACCCTTTGACAGTGCAGCACTCCCTCAGCACTGACCCCCTGACAGTGCAGCACTCCCTCAGTACTGACCCTCTGACAGTGCGGCACACCCACAGTACTGACCCTCTGACAGTGCAGCTCTCCCTCAGTACTGACCCTCTGACAGTGCGGCACTCCCTCAGTACTGACCCTCAGACAGTGCTGCACTCCCTCAGTACTGACCCTCTGACAGTGCAGCACTCCCTCAGTACTGACCCTCTGACAGTGCGGCTCTCCCTCAGTACTGACCCTCTGACAGTGCGGCACTCCCTCAGTACTGACCCTCAGACAGTGCTGCACTCCCTCAGTACTGACCCTCTGACAGAGTGGCACTCCCTCAGTACTGACCCTCTGACAGTGCAGCACTCCCTCAGTACTGACCCTCTGACAGTGCAGCACCCTCACTACTGACCCTCTGACAGTGCAGCACCCCCTCAGTACTGACCCTCTGACAGTGCAGCACCCCCTCAGTACTGACCCCCTGACAGTGCAGCACCCACTCAGTACTGACCCTCTGACAGTGCAGCACTCCCTCAGTACTGACCCTCTGACAGTGCAGCACTCCCTCAGTACTGACCCTCTGACAGTGCAGCACTCCCTTAGTACTGACCCTCTGACAGTGCAGCACTCCCTCAGTACCGACCCTCTGACAGTGCAGCACCCCCTCAGCACTGACTCTCTGACAGTGCGGCACTCCCTCAATACTGACCCTCTGACAGGCCGGCACTCCCTCAGTACTGACCCTCTGACAGTGCGGCACTCCCTCAATGCTGACCCTCTTACAGTGCGGCACTCCCTCAGCACTGACCCCCTGACAGTGCAGCACTCCCTCAGTACTGACCCTCTGACAATGCGGCACTCCCTCAGTACTGACCCTCTGACAGTGCAGCACTTCCTCAGCACTGACTCTCTGACAGTGCAGCACTCCCTCAGCACTGACTCTCTGACAGTGCAGCACTCCCTCAGTACTGACCCTCTGACAGTGCAGCGCTCCCTCAGTACTGACCCTCTGACAGTGCGGCACTCCCTCAGTACTGACCCTCTGACAGTGCGGCACTCCCTCAGTACTGACCCTCTGACAGTGCAGCACTCCCTCAGTACTGACCCTCTGACAGTGCAGCACTCCCTCAGTACCGACCCTCTGACAGTGCAGCACTCCCTCAGTATTGACCCTCTGACAGTGCAGCACTCCCTCAGTACTGACCCTCTGACAGTGCAGCGCTCCCTCAGTACTGACCCTCTGACAGTGCAGCACTCCCTCAGCACTAACCCTCTGACAGTGCGGCACTCCCTCAGTACTGACCCTCTGACAGTGCAGCACTCCCTCAGTACTGACCCTCTGACAGTGCAGCACTCCCTCAGTACTGACCCTCTGACAGTGCAGCACTCCCTCAGCACTGACTCTCTGACAGTGCAGCACTCCCTCAGTACTGACCCTCTGACAGTGCGGCACTCCCTCAGTACTGACCCTCTGACAGTGCAGCACTCCCTCAGCACTGACTCTCTGACAGTGCAGCACTCCCTCAGCACTGACTCTCTGACAGTGCAGCACTCCCTCAGCACTGACTCTCTGACAGTGCAGCACTCCCTCAGTACTGACCCTCTGACATTGGGAAGATATATCCCAGTGAAAGATAAACTATGAGGATAAAATAGCAAGTAATGTAAAAATGGACAGCAAGAGCTTATTTAAATGTTAAAAACGGAAGCGAGAAACAAAAGTCAACATCGGCTCCTTAGAGACTGAGACTGGGAAAATAATAGTGGGGAGCCAGGAAATAGCACAGGAATTAAACAAGTGCTTTCTGTCAGTCTTCACTGTTAATATTCCAAAGATGTAAAATAATAAAGAGGCAGAAGTGGAGAGGAAATATGTACAATAACAAAAATGAGGGGAAAAGTACTCAGGAAACTAATCGGCCTAAAGACCGTTATGTCCCCTGCACCTGATGGGTTGCATCCCAGGATATTAAAGGGAATGATTAGAGAGATAATGGATGCACAGGTAGTGATCTTCCAAGAATCCTTAAATGAGATAGTAACAAGCAGGATAGATGAAGGGGAACCAGTAGATGTAATTTACTTTGATTTCAAAAAGTGCATTCAATAAGATACAACATATGATACCATAGAAGGTACCATACGTTGTCCAATGGGGTTCCTCAGGGATCAGTGTTGGGGCCCTTGCTGTTTGTGGTTTATATATAGATTTCGACATGATTCTCTTACTGATTAAAAATCAGTTGATCAATAATGATACAAAAATTGGTGAGGATATAGATGGGCAGGTCAGATGGGCTGAACAGTGGCAAATGGAGTTCAATCCAGATAAGGGGCTGGTTTAGCACACTGGGCTAAATTGCTGGCTTTGAAAGCAGACCAAGGCAGGCCAGCAGCACGGTTCAATTCCTGTACCAGCCTCTCTGAACAGGCGCCGGAATGTGGCGACTAGGGGCTTTCCACAGTAACTTCATTTGAAGCCTACTTGTGACAATAAACGATTTTCATTTAATTTCAAGTGTGAGGTGATGGACTTGGGCAGAACAAACAAGACACGAGAATACAGGATAAATAGCAGGACCCTGGGAAGCAGCGAGGATCAGAGGGCCCTTGGTGTGCATGTTCACCGGTTCCTTTAGGTAGCAGGGCAGGTGATACAGTGGCCAATAAGACATGTTTTACTTTTATTAGCCGAGTCAGAGGGTTTAATGGCAGGGAGGTTATGCTGAAACTGGATAAAACATTGGCCAGCTCTCAGAGTATTGTGTGCAGTTCTGGAATCCACATTGCAGAAGGGATGTGATCGCACTGGAAAGGGTGCAGAGGAGATTTACCAGCCTGTTCCCTGGGCTGGAGAGTTTTAGCTATGAAGAGAGATTGGATAGACTGGGGTTGTTTTCCTTGGAATAGAGGGGACTGAGGGGGAACATGATTGAGATATATAAAATGACGAGGGGCATAGATAGAGTAGACAGGAAGAAACGTTTCCCCATGGTGGAGGGGTCAATGACCAGGGGGCAGAGATTTAAGGTGAGGGGCAGGAGGTTTGGAGGGGATTTGAGGGAAATCTTTTTCACCCAGAGGGTGGTGCGAGCCTGGAACTCACTGCCTGAAAGGGTGGTGGAGGCAGAGAGACCAATATGACATTTAAGGAGTATTTAGACGTACAGCTCTGGCACCAAGTCACACAAGGCTATGGGCCAAGTCCTGGAAAATGGGTTTCGAATAGTTTGGTGTTTATGACGGGCACAGACGTGATGGGTTGGAGGACCCCTTCTGTGGTGTAGACCTCTATGACTCTCAGAGGCTATTTAATAAGATAAGAGGCCATGGTGTTGGGGCTAGTATATCAGCATGGATAGAGGATTGTCTAACTGGTGAGACAGAGAATTGGAATAAGCATGTTCAGAATGGCAACCGATATCTAGTTGAGTTCCACACGGATCTGTTCTGGGGCCACAATTATTTACAGCACATGTTAATGGATAAGGGCAGTGAAGGCACTATTGCCAAGTTTGCGGATGACACAAAAATGGGTGGAAATGCAAACGGTGAGGGTGATCTAAAAGTCTACAGAGATATTTGAGCAGGTTCAGCTCAGTTGGCTAGACAGCTGGTTCATGATGGAGAACGAGTGCGGGTTCAATCCACATACCGGCTGGGGTTATTCATGCAGGCTCCACCTTCTCACCCTTACCCCTGACCTGCGGTGTGGTGACCATCAGGTTAAATCACCACCAGTCAGCGCCCCCCCTCAAAGGGGTAAGCAGCCCCTGGTCATCTGGGACTATGGAGACTAGACTTTACAGAGGGATATAGACAGGTTAAGTGAGTGGGCAAAAACTTGGGAGATGGAATATAACGCAGGAGAATGTAAAGTTATGCACTTTGGTAAGAAGAATAAAGAAGCTGAATATTATTGAAATGGAGAAAGACGGCAGAAAGCTGCAGCTCAGAGGGATCTGGGGGGTGTGCTCATGCATAAATCACAAAGAGCTGGAATGAAAGATCCACAGGTAATTGGGAAAGTAAATGGAATGTTGGTCATTATTTCAAAGGGAATGGAAGTGAAAATAGGGAAGTTTTGCTAAAACTGTACAAGGCCTAGTTAGACCACACTTGGAATACTGTGAACAGTTTGGGTCCCCTTATCTAAGGAAGGATACAGTGGCATGTAAAATGGGACTGTTTCATCAATGTTAATATATAAATGAGACGGTAAGTTGCAGAGTTTTGATGGCGTGGCTGAAGGCAATTCTGAAAGTTCATAGGTTAAGACGCAACTGAGTAAAGAGAAGATCTGACTGTCCGGTCAAATAATGTCGACATTGTGCTGTTTGTTCAGCCCCAGATGCACCAACTGATCTGAAAGCTGTTAACGTCTCGGAGACTATGGCCCTCCTCACGTGGAGACCAGCAATTGCATCGGTTGATCACTACGTCATCACTTACAGAGGACCAACTGGTGAGTGGGTCAGGATAGCGAGTGCTGCTTCATCTAATAGGGGCAAAATCTTTATATATCCTCAATCACAACACACAGCATCAGGCTCTCCGAATAACCCGAATCACAACACACAGCATCAAGCTCTCCGAATATCCCGAATCACAACACACAGCATCAAGCTCTCCGAATATCCCGAATCCCAACGCCGAGACACAGACTCTCCGAATATCCCAACACCAAGACACCGACTCTCCGAATATCCCGAATCCCAACACCGAGACACCGACTCTCTGAATATCCCGAATCCCAACACCGAGACACCGACTCTCTGAATATCCCGAATCCCAACACCGAGACACCGACTCTCCGAATATCCCGAATCCCAACACTGAGACACAGACTCTCTGAATATTCCCAATCCCAACACCGAGACACCGACTCTCCGAATATCCCCAATCCCAACACCGAGACACTGACTCTCCGAATATCCCCAATCCCAACACCGAGACACCGACTCTCCGAATATCCCGAATCCCAACACCGAGACACCGACTCTCCGAATATCCCCAATCCCAACACCGAGACACCGACTCTCCGAATATCCCCAATCCCAACACCGAGACACCGACTCTCCGAATATCCCCAATCCCAACACCGAGACACTGACTCTCCGAATATCCCGAATCCCAACACCGAGACACCGACTCTCCGAATATCCCCAATCCCAACACCGAGACACTGACTCTCCGAATATCCCCAATCCCAACACCGAGACACCGACTCTCCGAATATCCCGAATCCCAACACCGAGACACAAACTCTCCGAATATCCCCAATCCCAACACCGAGACACCGACTCTCCGAATATCCCCAATCCCAACACCGAGACACCGACTCTCCGAATATCCCAACACCGAGACACAGACTCTCCAAATATCCCGAATCCCAACACCGAGACACCGACTCTCCGAATATCCCCAATCCCAACACCGAGACACCGACTCTCCGAATATCCCGAATCCCAACACCGAGACACCGACTCTCCGAATATCCCAAATCCCAACACCGAGACACCGACTCTCCAAATATCCCAAATCCCAACACCGAGACACAAACTCTCTGAATATCCCGAATCCCAACACCGAGACACCGACTCTCCGAATATCCCGAATCCCAACACCGAGACACCGACTCTCCGAATATCCCGAATCCCAACACCGAGACACCGACTCTCCGAATATCCCGAATCCCAACACCGAGACACCGACTCTCCGAATATCCCAAATCCCAACACAGAGCCTCAAACTCTCCGAATATCCCAATGCCAACACAGAGCCTCAAACTCTCCGAATATTCCCAATCCCAACACAGAGCCTCAAACTCTCCGAATATCCCAATGCCAACACAAAGCCTTAAACTCTCCGAATATTCCCAATCCCAACACAGAGCCTCAAACTCTCCGAATATTCCCAATCCCAACACAGAGCCTCAAACTCTCTGAATATTCCCAATCACAACACAGAGCCCCAAACTGTCCGAATATTCCCAATCCCAACACAGAGCCTCAAACTCTCCGAATATCCCCAATCCCAACACAGAGCCTCAAACTCTCCGAATATTCCCAATCACAACACAGAGCCTCAAACTCTCCGAATATCCCCAATCCTAACACAGAGCCTCAAACCCTCAGAATATTCCCAATCCCAACACAGACACACAAACTCTGAATATTCCCAAATCCCAATCCCAACACACAAACTCTCCGAATATTCCCAATCCCAACACAGAGCCTCAAACTCTCTGAATATTCCCAATCCCAACACAGAGCCTCAAACTCTCAGAATATTCCCAATCCCAACACAGACACACAAACTCTCTGAATATTCCCAAATCCCAATCCCAACACACAAACTCTCCGAATATTCCCAATCCCAACACAGAGCCTCAAACTCTCAGAATATTCCCAATCCCAACACAGACACACAACCTCTCTGAATATTCCCAAATCCCAATCCCAACACACAAACTCTCCGAATATTCCCAATCCCAACACAGAGCCTCAAACTCTCAGAATATTCCCAATCCCAACACAGACACACAAACTCTCTGAATATTCCATAATCCCAATCCCAACACACAAACTCTCTGAATATTCCCAATCCCAACACAGAGCCTCAAAATCTCAGAATATTCCCAATCCCAACACAGGCACACAACCTCTCTGAATATTCCCAATCCCAATCCCAACACACAACCTCTCTGAATATTCCCAATCCCAACACAGAGCCTCAAACTCTCAGAATATTCCCAATCCCAACACAGACACAAAACCTCTCTGAATATTCCCAAATCCCAATCCCAACACACAAACTCTCCGAATATTCCCAATCCCAACACAGAGCCTCAAACTCTCTGAATATTCCCAAATCCCAATCCCAACACACAAACTCTCTGAATATTCCCAATCCCAACACAGAGCCTCAAACTCTCTGAATATTCCCAATCCCAACACCGAGACAAAGACTCTCTGAATATCCCCAATCCCAACACAGAGCTTCAAACTCTCCGAATATTCCCAATCCCAACACAGAGCTTCAAACTCCGAATACTCCCAATCCCAACAAAGCACCTCAAAGTCTCTGAATATTCCCAATCCCAACACAGAGCCTCAAACTCTCTGAATATTCCTAATCCCAACACCGAGACACAAACTCTCCGAATATCCCAATCCCAACACAGAGCCTCAAACTCTCCGAATATCCCCAATCCCAACACAGTACCTCAAACTCCCCGAATATTCCCAATCACAACACAGAACCTCAAACTCCCCGAATATTCCCAATCCCAATACTGATACGCTAGCAGTCATGGGTCTGGAAGGTTTACTTTCTGCTATTTTACTGTCTGCCCCTGTCAGCATCTTCTTCAGTCCTTAACCTTCCCATTAACACTCTCTTTGTCCTGTGCCCATGACATCTTTGTCTAATCTCTCCCAGCTCCCACCTGTCCCTGACCTTCTATTTTGCTCCGCCCCCTCAAACAATCTGAACTCCATCACGTCACCCTCTCTTTAACTCTGCAGAAAAGTCAGATGTACTTGAAACCAGACTCTCCAGAACATTCTCCTATAATAATTCCAGGAGACACTGGACTTAAATTTACATGCCATCCGGTGGTTGTGTTTCCTGTTTCCTTTGGGGGATTGGCGGGGGTGGGGGGGGGGGGGGGGGGGGAGTGGTTTAGGGGTGAGGGGAGAATGTCGCACTTAAAATAAGGCCCTGTCTGCCCACACCAAGCTGTCTCCCATAATACAGGGTTTGGCTCAGGAGCCACCAGCTCACAGGTCATATTAAAATGAATAGTCACCTCACTGCCCTTCGTTCGAACCTACCCAAACGTCCTGGCCCAAGACCCCAGACTTACCTGCTCAGGGGATCCAGCTCGGCCAACCTGGAGGTGGCTTTCTTCCCCAGTGAGGGCCGGAAGTGCTTTTTGGTTGTAGGACTAGGGGCAGCATGGAGCACGTCAGCTCCATGCCAATGTATTAATTTGTGAGGGGGGAGGTATGGGGTGGGCTGGGGCTGCTATCTATCCCTCACCCCGGCCCCCGTATTATTCAGCCCACTGTGCATGCAGAAGGAATTAACCAACTTTTCCTTTGATCTAGGAATGCTAACAAGCTCTGAATATTTTAATTCCCAATTTTCCCTATTGTTTCTCCCAGTTTCCACGATGAGCAGGAATGTCCCAGGTAACAGTGCGGAACTGCAGCTGACAGGTCTCAGTATGAACACGGAGTACACAGCGGAGATCTACAGTGTCAAGGGAGATGGGAAGAGTTTGAGGATCAGTACCACCTTTGTCACTGGTGGGTATAATTGAGTGAGCTCTGCAGGAAGTGCTGGCCGCATGACAGAGAGCAGGCCCTCGTTCCACATCCTCTTATATACTTTGCAAAGCTTCCTTGAGCAGCTCTGTGAAACCCTTTGAGTCGCCCTGAGCTAGGGCGAGGTTCTAACTCTGTCACCCCTTCTCTCTCCAGAATCTGACTTGCCCAGAGACCTGATGGTGGGCGACATCTCGTTGACTGAAGCCTTGGTCTCGTGGAAGAGCCCGAGGGCTCCAGTCACCGGATACCTCCTCCTGTATGGGACTGAAGGGGGCGAGACTCAGGTAACCGACAGGAGACCCCCGGCAGGGAAATTGACCCATTCCGCTCCGAGGAGAGGGTTTCCTGATGATGATGTAGGCTGGAATTCTCCCGCCATTGGAATTCTCTTCCAATCCCAGCTGGGTTTACTGCCAGAGGGTTTCCCGGTGGCATGGAGCGGCTTCAATGGGAAATCCCATTGACAAGACATTGTCTTTTAATAGTGAGGAGGACAAACACAAGTATAAATTCAACAATCTTTATTAAATACACAATTAACCCATAAATAAAACCAATATATAATACCAGAAACACCCAGGATTCGGTTATACTATCCGCAAAGATGGCTTGATTGAACCATGGGTCCGATTCTTCAGTCCCCCTGGTCCATCGTCGCGAAGGTGGCAGCTTCTTCCTTCCTTCTCCGATGTCTCCATTACCTCTGTCTGGAGCCTTTGCTGCTGATGTTTCTGTTTTTATCCCCCCCCCCCACCTTCGTGCCCTTTTGCCATTTCCTCTGGCTTTTTGCCAGTGATGGCTCGGGGCGGGTGTCTCAGCAGCCAATGGTCTGGTTGATGACCAGTTGACTGGACACCAGAGCCTGCTCCAGGTGTCCATCCCTGGTGGTGTTGATCTGCACATAACCTGTTCCCATTTAAGATAACGGCAGAAACTCTGAGTGTCTGAGAGTCTGGCTCAATCTAGGCTGCGGACAATAGACCGGTGCATATCAATAGGGTGCGATGATCTCCTGATGGCCGATTGACAGGTGTGTTCCAGACATGTTCTGGCAGTTTGTCGGTTGTGTATTTGACTTTGGACAAGAGCAGCACTGTAGCATTGTGGATAGCACAATTGATTCACAGCTCCAGGGTCCCAGGTTCGATTCCGGCTTGGGTCACTGTCTGTGCGTGGGTTTCCTCCCGGTGCTCCATTATTACATAGAATTTACAGTTCAGAAGGAGGCCATTCGGCCCATCGAGTCTGCACCGGCTCTTGGAAAGATCACCCTACCCAAGATCAACACCCTATCCCCATAACCCAGTAACCCCACCCAACACTAAGGGCAATTTTGGACACTAAGGGCAATTTATCATGGCCAATCCACCTAACCTGCACATCTTTGGACTGTGGGAGGAAACCGGAGCACCCGGAGGAAACCCACGCGCACACGGGGAGGATGTGCAGACTCCGCACAGACAGTGACCCAAGCCGGAATCGAACCTGGGACCCTGGAGCTGTGAAGCCATTGTGCTATCCACAATGCTACCGTGCTGCCCCAGTTTCCTCCCATAGTCCAAAGATGTGCAGGTTAGGTGGATTGGCCATGATAAATTGCCCTCAGTGTCCAGAATTGCCCTTAGTGTTGGGTGGGGTTACTGGGTTATGGGGATAGGGTGGAGGTGCTCTTTCCAGGAGCCGGTGCAGACTCGATGGGCCGAATGGCCTCCTTCTCCACTGTAAATTCTATGAAACAAGTCTGAATTCCCAGAGCCTGCCTGACTGCAGTACGATTTAAAGTGTCCAATTCTTTAATTTAAAATATTTAATTTAATCGGGCTCAAAACTAGGCTGTCAGGTTACCTCACTATCATTAAACCACTACAATGCAGAAGGAGGTCGTTCGGCCTATCGAACCTGCACTGACGCTCTGAAAGACAATCTACCTAGGCCACACTCCCTTCCTATCCCCGTAACCCCACGCATTGACCATGGCCAATCCACCTAACCTGCACATCTTTGGGCACCATTTTAGCCTAATCAGTACAATCTAACCTGCACATCTTTGGGCACCATTTTAGCCTAATCAATACAATCTAACCTGTACATCTTTGTAATGTGGGAGGAAACCGGAGCACCCGGAGGAACCCACACAGACACAGAAAGAAAGCGCAAACTTTACAGACAGCCAAGGGTGAATCAAACCCGGGTCCCCAGTGCTGTGAGGCTTTCTGCTAATCTCGTTATAAAGGCAGCCACATCTGATCCTGCCTTTTGTAGGCAGGTTTCTCCCTGTCCCTGGGCATATCACATCCTATTATGCCTCATTACTACTGTTACTGGGAAAATCTGCAAATCAGTGACAACCTCATTTTCCTCTTTGACAAATTTTCAGTCATTGGAAGTAATGTCTCCTGAAGTGGCTCGGTGTCAATTTATTTTCCTGATGTACCTCCCTGTGAGGTGTCATGGGATATTTTACTGTGTTGAAGAGTGTTATATAAATAGAAGTTATTGGTGTTGTTGAGGGAACCTTCCAAATACAAGCAGGCGGAGTCCAATTGGTCAGTCAGGCCTGGCTTGTCCAGACATTCCCTTAAGGAATGAACCAAGGAATGGCTGTTCCCTCGGCCTTTGTTTAGTTACAAGAGGTGGCCATCTTCCTTCAATCTTGCGAGCCTTTTTTTTAAACCATATTTTATGAAAGATTGAACAGATAACGCACAATCTAAACTGCAACACAACACTGAAAATGGTTCAAACATGGCACATTTGAAGTGCTAAGAACGCAGAAGATCGGAGAAAAACAAGCAACGATAGCTACATCAAACCCCCCTCCCAATAACCCCCTAGTCTCACAACCAAACCCTACCTCCCCGTCCGAACAGTTGATGGGAATGAACTCTTTGACGTATGAGATAAATGGCAGCCACCTCGGGGAGAATTCCTCCACCAATCCCCGAACGGTGTACTTGACCTTTTCCAGGTATAAAAAGTCCATCAGGTCACCCTGAGCTGTCCTGATGAGTGCAACACGATAAACTTTGATGGCATGTATATTTTATCAGCAATACTCTAAGTTTATTAAAGTATTTGATGGGGGGAAAAGAGAGAGAAACAATTTCCTTTGGTGGGGAGTCCAGAATAAGGCGACAGAATGTTAAAATTGAAACCAGGCCGAGCAGGAGAAACATCGGGAAGAATTTCCTCACACAAATGGGTGTGGAAATGATTACTCTCTTCCCTCAAAGTGTCTCATCGTTTTCCTGTGATAATGCGGGGGGGGGATGTAAAATATGTAAATTACACTTTTTTTCTCTCCTCACTCTCTCACCCCATCTCTCGACCTTCCCCCGCCCTCCTCCCGACAGCGAGTGAAGTTGGACTCCACGGTGACAAGCCACAGACTGCATCAGCTTCTCCCGAGCACCAGGTACACGGTCAGACTACACGCCTTGCGGGAAGGTGGGCGGACGGCTGCCATCACTACGTACTTCAGCACAGGTACGTGTTTGTGCATTTAGCATTCCTGGAGGACCCACCACCTCCCCCATAGCTCCACACGCCAACAACAACAAAAAGCTCAAGGACACGGGCATTACTGATATTTGATATTTCCAAACATGTGAATTAGGATCAGGAGGGGGCCACTCGGCGTCTCGAGCCTGCATGGCCATTCAATACGATCACGACTGACCTGATTGTAACCTCAACCTCACTTTCCTGCTGACCTCCCGATAACCTTTCAACCCCCTCCCCCCCACTTTGTTAATCAAAAGTCTAAAATATTCACAGATTCTGCTTCCACTGCCTTTTGAGGCAGAGAGTTCCAGAGACTTGTAACCCTCTGAGAGAAAACATTTCTCCTCATCACTATCTTAAATGGCAACTCCTTGGGCGGGATTCTCCGATCCCTTGCCGGGGTCGGTGAATCCCCGGGGGGGTTTGAATCCCGCCCCACCCCTCCGACGCCGGCTGCCGTATTCTCCGGTACCGGTTTTCAGGCGGGGGCAGAGATCACGCCACGCCGGTCAGGGACCGTTGGCAGTGGCCCCCTGGCAATTCTCTGGGCCCCGATGGGTCGAGCAGCCGTCTGTTTTCGGGCAATCCCGCCGGCGTGAAATGGACACGGTCCCACACGGCGGGACCTGGCTGGTAGGCCGGCTGGTACGGTCCTCGGGGGGGGGGGTGGGGGGGGGGGGGGGTCAGGGGGGGGATGTGGGGGGGGGGGTGGGGGGGGGGGGGAATCCGGCTCCGGGGAGGGGCCCCCATGTTGGCCTGGCCCGTGATCGGGGCCTACCGATCTGCGACCGGGCCTGTGCCGTGGGGGCACTCCTTCCTTCCGCACCGGCCTCTGTAAGGCTCCACCATGGCCGGCACGGAGAAGGCACCCCCCCCCCCCCCCCCCTGCACATTCGCCAGGACACGCCTGCCCTTTGCCGCCAATTGGTGCGGTGCCAACCCCTCCGGCGCCGGCCTAGCCCCCCCCCCCCCGTAGTGCGGAGAATTCCGCAACTTCCGGGTGGTTCGCGCCGTTCTCGGCGCTGGCGTAAGGCCATCCCGCCGACTGCGGGAGAATCCCGCCCCTTGTTTTTAACCAGTGACCCCCCCCGAAGTCCTGGATTCTCCCACAAGAGGTAACATCCTCTCCACATCATCCTGTCAATACCCCCTCAGGATCTTACAGGTTACGATCAAGTCGCCCCTTACACTGCTGAACACCATCTGAGACAAGCCTAGTCAGTCCACCCTATCTTCATAAAGACCCAGGAAGCCGAACAGTTGGGTGAACTCTGGTTTATTCACGGCCATACCCAAGCTGCCTAAAGCAGGAAACACACACACACAGTTAGGTACACACACACACACACACAGACACACACACACAGTTAGGTACACACACAGACACACACACACAGAGTTAGGTACACACACACACACACACACAGACACACACACACAGAGTTAGGTACACACACACACACACACAGAGTTAGGTACACACACACACACACAGACACACACACACACAGTTAGGTACACACACACACACAGTTAGGTACACACACACACACACACACACACAGTTAGGTACACACACACACACACACACACAGTTAGGTACACACACACACAGTTAGGTACACACACACACACACACACACACAGTTAGGTATACACACACACACACACAGTTAGGTACACACACACACACACACACACACACACACACACACAGTTAGGTATACACACACACACACACAGTTAGGTACACACACACACACACAGTTAGGTACACACACACACACACAGTTAGGTACACACACACACACACAAACACACACACACACAGTTAGGTACACACACACACACAGTTAGGTACACACACACACACACACACACACAGTTAGGTACACACACACACACACACACACACAGTTAGGTACACACACACACACACACACACACACACAGTTAGGTACACACACACACACACACACACACACACAGTTAGGTACACACACACACACACACAGTTAGGTACACACACACACACACACACACACACAGTTAGGTACACACACACACACAGACACACACACACAGAGTTAGGTACACACACACACACACACAGAGTTAGGTACACACACACACACACAGACACACACACACACAGTTAGGTACACACACACACACAGTTAGGTACACACACACACACACACACACACAGTTAGGTACACACACACACACACACACACACACACAGTTAGGTACACACACACACAGTTAGGTACACACACACACACACACAGTTAGGTACACACACACACACACACACAGTTAGGTATACACACACACACACACACACACACAGTTAGGTACACACACACACACACACACACAGTTAGGTACACACACACACACACACACACAGTTAGGTACACACACACACACACAAACACACACACACACAGTTAGGTACACACACACACACAGTTAGGTACACACACACACACACAGTTAGGTACACACACACACACACACACACACAGTTAGGTACACACACACACACACACACACACACAGTTAGGTACACACACACACACACACACACACACACAGTTAGGTACACACACACACACACACAGTTAGGTACACACACACACACACACACACACACACAGTTAGGTACACACACACACACACACACACACACACAGTTAGGTACACACACACACACACACACACACACACACAGTTAGGTACACACACACACACACACAGTTAGGTACACACACACACACACGCAGTTAGGTACACACACACACACACACACAGAGTTAGGTACACACACACACACAGACACACACACACACAGTTAGGTACACACACACACACACAGTTAGGTACACACACACACACACACAGTTAGGTACACACACACACATAGTTAGGTACACACACACACACACAGTTAGGTACACACACACACACACACACAGTTAGGTACACACACACACACACACAGAGTTAGGTACACACACACACACACAGACACACACACACACAGTTAGGTACACACACACACACACACACAGTTAGGTACACACACACACACACACAGTTAGGTACACACACACACACACACACAGTTAGGTACACACACACACACACAGTTAGGTACACACACACACACACACAGTTAGGTACACACACACACACACACACACACACACACACAGTTAGGTAC
This sequence comes from Scyliorhinus canicula, assembly GCF_902713615.1. Taxonomy (NCBI): domain Eukaryota; kingdom Metazoa; phylum Chordata; class Chondrichthyes; order Carcharhiniformes; family Scyliorhinidae; genus Scyliorhinus; species Scyliorhinus canicula. Next base: position 9,506,293 of record NC_052158.1, read on the forward strand.
ACACACACACACACAGTTAGGTACACACACACACACACACACAGTTAGGCACACACACACACACACAGTTAGGTACACACACACACAGAGTTAGGTACACACACACACACACACACAGACACACACACACAGTTAGGTACACACACACACACACAGTTAGGTACACACACACACACAGTTAGGTACACACACACACACACACAGTTAGGTACACACACACACACACACAGAGTTAGGTACACACACACACACACAGTTAGGTACACACACACACACACACAGTTAGGTACACACACACACACAGTTAGGTACACACACACACACACACACAGTTAGGTACACACACACACACACAGTTAGGTACACACACACACACACAGTTAGGTACACACACACACACACAGTTAGGTACACACACACACACACACACACACAGTTAGGTACACACACACACACACACACACAGTTAGGTACACACACACACAGTTAGGTACACACACAGTTAGGTACACACACACACACACACACACACAGTTAGGTACACACACACACACACACAGTTAGGTACACACACACACACACACACACACAGTTAGGTACACACACACACACACACACACAGTTAGGTACACACACACACACACAGTTAGGTACACACACACACACACAGTTAGGTACACACACACACACACACACACACACACACACAGTTAGGTACACACACACACAGAGTTAGGTACACACACACACACACACACACAGTTAGGTACACACACACACACACACAGTTAGGTACACACACACACACACACACAGTTAGGTACACACACACACACACACACACAGAGTTAGGTACACACACACACACACAGAGTTAGGTACACACACACACACACACAGAGTTAGGTACACACACACACACACACACAGAGTTAGGTACACACACACCACACACACAGTTAGGTACACACACACACACACACACAGTTAGGTACACACACACACACACACACAGAGTTAGGTACACACACACACACACAGAGTTAGGTACACACACACACACACACAGAGTTAGGTACACACACACACACACACACAGAGTTAGGTACACACACACACACACACAGAGTTAGGTACACACACACACACACACAGAGTTAGGTACACACACACACAGTTAGGTACACACACACACACACACACACAGAGTTAGGTACACACACACACACACACACAGAGTTAGGTACACACACACACAGTTAGGTACACACACACACACACACACAGAGTTAGGTACACACACACACACACACACACACAGTTAGGTACACACACACACACACAGTTAGGTACACACACACACACACACACAGTTAGGTACACACACACACACACACAGTTAGGTACACACACACACACACACAGTTAGGTACACACACACACACACACACACAGTTAGGTACACACACACACACACACAGTTAGGTACACACACACACACACAGTTAGGTACACACACACACACACACACACACAGTTAGGTACACACACACACACACACAGAGTTAGGTACACACACACACACACACACACACAGTTAGGTACACACACACACAGAGTTAGGTACACACACACACACACACAACCAACTTGCTGGTCCCTGTCAGGGCCGGCCTTTATACTCTGTTATAATGAGCCCTAGCTCGGTGGGACTTAACTCGCTAGCGGGGAAGCTTATATCCCAGGAGTCCCATGGAGAGATCAATCGGGGGAACCCTGTGGGCCCCGTGAGGGTTATTACAATAAAACAATGTGCCCTTTTCTGGAATTAATCTAATAAATCTTCCCTGAACTGCTTCTAACACATTTCTGCCTCGTTCCTTAAACATGGATATCAATCCTTCACAGAGGGGAGCAATGGCCTGGTGCTATTGTCACTGGGCTATTAACCCAGAGACCCACAGTCACACCCTCCCAGGTACAAATCCCACCATAACCCATCTGGTTCACATTAGGGACGGGAATCTGCCGTCCTTACCCAGTCTGGTCCACATGTGACTCCAGACCCACAGCAATGTGGTTGACTCTTAAATACCCTCAGGATGGGCAAGAAATGTTGGTCCAGCCGGCGACGCCCACATCCCATTTACAAATTAAAAAAATAATAGTCCAGAAATGCCCTGTCCAACTGAAGCAGAACTTTTAATTGCTCATTTGCTCCCTTGCACAGAGAAGGTGGTGGCAGTGATGTGTTCTATACCCCCCACGATTTGGTATAGTCTGTTTCTGAGGGTAGTTCCCGCTGGGTCACTGTCTGTGCGGAGTCTGCACGTCCTCCCCCTGTGTGTGTGGGTTTTCTCCGGGTGCTCCGGTTTCCTCCCACAGTCCAAAGATGTGCGGGTTAGGTGGATTGGCCATGCTAAATTGCCCGTAGTGTCCTAATAAAAGTAAGGTTAAGGGGGGGGTTGTTGGGTTACGGGTATAGGGTGGATACGTGGGTTTGAGTAGGGTGATCATGGCTCGGCACAACATTGAGGGCTGAAGGGCCTGTTCTGTGCTGTACTGTTCCATGTTCTATGTTCTATGTTCTATGTAGTTAATAGTCAGATACATAGAGTGATGTGTGTTCCTGGAGTCACGCCCAGGCTGGGTGAGGCTGGCAGACGCCCCTCTGGGAAAGGGCTCCAGTGAAACACGGGATGTTTTTTTAACAGCAATTCGGCAGTTTATGGACTGGATTGTCCCCCCCCTCCCACCCCCACCCCCCCCCCCCCCCACCCCAGCACTTCGCTGGCAGCGGCATTCTCTACTCCCACCGCCAGTCAATGGGATTTCCATATGACCGGAAAACCCACGAGCGGGAAAACAGAATTCCAACAGTCGGAGAAGTCTGGCCGTTTTTACTGAGACCAGCTTTCAATGCCCCAGTGGGATTCGGAATGGTTGTCCGAGATTATTATTCAGAGTCTCTGAATGGCAAATCTAGCAACAGAACCCCAAACACAACCATAACCCACAGCAACCGAACTGCAACACAACCGTAACCCACAGCAACCGTAACCCACAGCAACCGAACTGCAACACAACCCTAACTCACAGCAACCGAACTACAACACAACCATAACCCACAGCAACCGTAACCCACAGCAACCGAACTGCAACACAACCGTAACCCACAGCAACCGTAACCCACAGCAACCGAACTGCAACACAACCATAACCCACAGCAACCGAACTGCAACACAACCGTAACCCACAGCAACCGTAACCCACAGCAACAGAACTGCAACACAACCGTAACCCACAGCAACCGAACTGCAACACAACCATAACCCACAGCAACCGAACTGCAACACAACCGTAACCCACAGCAACCGTAACCCACAGCAACCGAACTGCAACACAACCCTAACTCACAGCAACCGAACTACAACACAACCGTAACCCACAGCAACCGTAACCCACAGCAACCGAACTGCAACACAACCGTAACCCACAGCAACCGAACTGCAACACAACCGTAACCCACAGCAACCGAACTGCAACACAACCGTAACCCACAGCAACAGAACCCCAACACAATCGTAACCCTCACCAACCGAACTGCAACACAACCGTAAACCACAGCAACAGAACCCTAACACAACCGTAACCCACAGCAACCAAACTGCAACACAACCGTAACCCACAGCAACAGAACCCCAAAACAACCGTAACCCACAGCAACAGAACCCCAACACAACCGTAACCCACAGCAACCGAACTGCAACACAACCGTAACCCACAGCAACAGAACCTCAACACAACCGTAACCCACAGCAACAGAACCCCAACACAACCGTAACCCACAGCAACCGAACTGCAACACAACCGTAACCCACAGCAACAGAACCTCAACACAACCGTAACCCACAGCAACAGAACCTCAACACAACCGTAACCCACAGCAACAGAACCCCAACACAACCGTAACCCACAGCAACAGAACCCCAACACAGCCGTAACCCACAGCAACCGTAACCCTCAGCAACAGGACCCCAACACAACCGTAACCCACAGCAACAGAACCCCAACACAACCGTAACCCACAGCAACAGAACCCCAACACAACCGTAACCCACAGCAACCGTAACCCACAGCAACAGAACCCTAACACAACCGTAACCCACAGCAACCGTAACCCACAGCAACACAACCATAACCCACAGCAACCGTAACCCCAACACAACCGTAACCCACAGCGACCGAACTGCAACACTACCGTAACCCACAGCAACAGAACCCCAACACAACTGTAACCCACAGCAACCGAACTGCAACACAACCGGAACCCACAGCAACCGTAACCCACAGCAACAGAACCGCAACACAACCGTAACCCACAGCAACCTAACTGCAACACAACCGTAACCCACAGCAACCGAACCCCAACACACCCGTAACCCACAGCAACCGAACTGCAACACAACCGTAACCCACAGCAACAGAACCCCAACACAACCGTAACCCACAGCAACAGAACCCCAACACAACTGTAACCCACAGCAACAGAACCCCAACACAACCGTAACCCACAGCAGCAGAACCCCAACACAACTGTAACCCACAGCAACAGAACCCCAACACAACCGTAACCCACAGCAACCGTAACCCACAGCAACAGAACCCTAACACAACCGTAACCCACAGCAACCGTAACCCACAGCAACACAACCGTAACCCACAGCAACCGTAACCCACAGCAACCGTAACCCCAACACAACCGTAACCCACAGCGACCGAACTGCAACACTACCGTAACCCACAGCAACAGAACCACAACACAACTGTAACCCACAGCAACCGAACTGCAACACAACCGTAACCCACAGCAACCTAACTGCAACACAACCGTAACCCACAGCAACCGAACCCCAACACACCCGTAACCCACAGCAACCGAACTGCAACACAACCGTAACCCACAGCAACAGAACCCCAACACAACCGTAACCCACAGCAACAGAACCCCAACACAACCGTAATCCACAGCAACAGAACCCTAACACAACCGTAACCCACAGCAACCGAACTGCAACACAACCGTAACCCACAGCAACAGAACCCCAATACAACTGTAACCCACAGCAACATAACCCCAACACAACCGTAACCCACAGCAACCGTAACCCACAGCAACAGAACCCCAACACAACCGTAACCCACAGCAACAGTACTCCAACACAACCGTAACCTACAGCAACAGAACCCCAATACAACTGTAACCCACAGCAACATAACCCCAACACAACCGTAACCCACAGCAACCGTAACCCACAGCAACAGAACCCCAACACAACCGTAACCCACAGCAACAGTACTCCAACACAACCGTAACCTACAGCAACAGAACCCCAACACAACCGGAACCCACAGCAACAGAACCCCAACACAACCGTAACCCACAGCAACTGAACTGCAACACAACCGTAACCCACAGCAACCGAACTCCAACACAACCGTAACCCACAGCAACAGAACCCCAACACAACCGTAACCCACAGCAACTGAACTGCAACACAACTGTAACCCACAGCAACAGAACCCCAACACAACCGTAACCCACAGCAACCGTAACCCACAGCAACAGAACCCTAACACAACCGTAACCCACAGCAACCGTAACCCACAGCAACACAACCGTAACCCACAGCAACCGTAACCCACAGCAACCGTAACCCCAACACAACCGTAACCCACAGCGACCGAACTGCAACACTACCGTAACCCACAGCAACAGAACCACAACACAACTGTAACCCACAGCAACCGAACTGCAACACAACCGTAACCCACAGCAACCGTAACCCACAGCAACAGAACCGCAACACAACCGTAACCCACAGCAACCTAACTGCAACACAACCGTAACCCACAGCAACCGAACCCCAACACACCCGTAACCCACAGCAACCGAACTGCAACACAACCGTAACCCACAGCAACAGAACCCCAACACAACCGTAACCCACAGCAACAGAACCCCAACACAACCGTAATCCACAGCAACAGAACCCCAACACAACCGTAACCTACAGCAACAGAACCCCAACACAACCGGAACCCACAGCAACAGAACCCCAACACAACCGTAATCCACAGCAACAGAACCCCAACACAACCGTAACCCACTGCAACACAACACCAATACAACCGTAACCCACAGCAACAGAACCCCAATACAACTGTAACCCACAGCAACATAACCCCAACACAACCGTAACCCACAGCAACCGTAACCCACAGCAACAGTACCCCAACACAACCGTAACCCACAGCAACAGAACCCCAACACAACCGTAACCCACAGCAACAGTACTCCAACACAACCGTAACCTACAGCAACAGAACCCCAACACAACCGGAACCCACAGCAACAGAACCCCAACACAACCGTAACCCACAGCAACTGAACTGCAACACAACCGTAACCCACAGCAACCGAACTCCAACACAACCGTAACCCACAGCAACAGAACCCCAACACAACCGGAACCCACAGCAACAGAACCCCAACACAACCGTAACCCACAGCAACTGAACTGCAACACAACCGTAACCCACAGCAACCGAACTCCAACACAACCGTAACCCACAGCAACAGAACCCCAACACAACCGTAACCCACAGCAACAGGACCGCAACACAACCGTAACCCACAGCAACCGTAACCCACAGCAACCGTAACCCTCAGCAACTTTATCTGTGTTGTCTATCCCCGCCCATCCCATGAATCTTTGGGGAAACATGTTGAAATTTTTGCTCCAACTGCCTTATAGGGCAGCACAGTAGCACAGTGGTTAGCACTGTGGCTTCACAGCGCCAAGGTCCCAGGTTCGATTCCCGGCTTGGGTCACTGTCTGTGCGGAGTCTGCACATCCTCCCCATGTCTGCGTGGGTTTCCTCCGGGTGCTCCGGTTTCCTCCCACAGTCCAAAGACGTTCTGGTCAGGTGGATTGCCGGGATAAATTGCCCTTAGTGACCAAAAGGTTAGCAGGGGTTATTGGGCTACAGGGAATAGGGTGGAAGTGAGGGCGTAAGTGGGTCGGTGCAGACTCGATGGGCCGAATGGCCTCCTTCGGCACTGTATGTTCTACGTTCTATATTCCGTAGAAGGGACAAGTGTAAGCTCGAGCTTTTGCCCCATTCCCAATTTCTGATTTGGAATACCAGGAATCTCCTTCGTGAGCACGCCCATGGACTCCCCAGGATTGTGCACACTGGGATTTTCCCTCTCACTCTCTCTCTATGATTCTTTCTGCAGTCAGTGCCGACATCTCATTCCCCAAGATTGCGGAGAGGAACACAGCAATGGAAGGAAAGACTCGAGCGTGGTTACGCTCTACTTAGACGGGAACAAAGACAAACCCTTCAAGGTTTACTGTGATATGACAACCAATGGGGGAGGCTGGATGGTAAGTATGATCCGGACCCCCTGATTACCCTGGGAATTGTCTTTGGGATTACTGCGGGGTTTCCCTCAGGATTGTCCGAGAGTTTGGTGTTTACCCACGGATTTCCTCGGGATTGTTCTCATAGACCTCCGAATTGGGGTTGCCTCGGGATTTTCTTCGGGATTTAAAAAAAATGGGGTGTGGCCGTCACTGACTAGACCAGCATTTATTGCCCATCCCTAATTGCCCCTTGAGAAGGTGGTGTTGAGCTGCCTTCTTAAACCACTGCAGTCCCAGAGGTGTAGGTACACCCACTGTGCTGTTAGCGAGGCAGTTGCAGGATTATTACCCAGTTTTTTCTGGACATTCCCTTGGGATTGTCCTTGGCATTATGCTCAGGAATTCAAGGTTAATCAGCTGGACATGCCACCCAATAACAACCAGGAGAAAGCTCACTGTATTAAAGGGAAAACAAAATAAAAGCAAATGGGGTGGTATTACTTCAATTTTGTTATGCAAATTATTGGAGATGGTGGGAGAAAGCTATTTGCCAGCACAAAGCCGATGGTGATGTGGTTAAATCCCGCAGGATGTCAGTCAGTTGGAGTTGGCGACACATCAGAGATCATGGGTCATGGGTTGGATCCAGTCTATTATCGACTCAAGTGTTAGAGGCCCACCTACTAGAATCATGGGAAAGACAACCTTCAAGGGCAATTGGCCTCAGAATTTTAAAAAAAGTAATTGAAAGAGTTTATCTTTCACCCTCAAAGGGTTAGAGCCAGTATTCTGGGGTCAGAGTTTAAACACGGGGTCAGTGGTCTGGGGTCAGAGTTTAAACATGGAGTCAGAGCCAGTGGTGTGGGGTCAGAGTTTAAACACGGGGTCAGAGCCAGTGGTGTGGGGTCAGAGTTTAAACACGGGGTCAGAGTCAGTGGTGTGGGGTCAGAGTTTAAACACGGGGTCAGAGTCCGTGATGTGGGGTCAGAGTTTAAACACGGGATCAGAGTCCGTGATGTGGGGTCAGAGTTTAAACACGGGATCAGAGTCCGTGATGTGGGGTCAGAGTTTAAACACGGGATCAGAGTCCGTGATGTGGGGTCAGAGTTTAAACACGGGATCAGAGTCAGTGATGTGGGGTCAGTATTAAAAAACTGAGTCAGAGCCGTTCGATGCAGGGCCAGAATTTAGGGTCAGAGTCAGTGATGCAGGTCAGAGTTTAAATACGGGATCAGAGTCAGTGATGCAGGTCAGAGTTTAAACACGGGATCAGAGTCAGTGATGCAGGTCAGAGTTTAAATACGGGATCAGAGTCAGTGATGCAGGTCAGAGTTTAAACACGGGATCAGAGTCAGTGATGCAGGTCAGAGTTTAAACACTGGGTCAGAGTCAGTGATGCAGGTCAGAGTTTAAACACGATGTCAGGTTCGATTAAAGGCACTCCAGAATTTGCATCCCAGCTGATTAAAGATTGAGGGGTGGGATTCTCTGACCCCCCCGCTTCAACCCCGCCCCTGCTGTGTCCCGTAGACTCCGGCACTGGAGATTCGGCGGGGGTGGGAATCGCGCTGGTCGGCGTGCCTCCTCCCCGGCGATTCTCCGGCCTGCGATGGGCCAAAGTCCCGCCGCTGGTCCCGCCGGCGTGGATCAAACCACCTTACCGGCGGGAGCAGGCGGCGTGAGCGGGCTCCAGGGTCCTGAGGGGGAGGCGGGGGAGGGGGGGGGGGGGGCGGGGGGTGCCCCCACGGTGCCTGGCCCGCGATCGGGGCCCACCAATCGGCAGGCGAGCCTGTGCCATGGGGGCACTCTTTTCCTTCCGCCTTCACCACAGTCTTCACGACGGCAGAGGCGGAAGAGACCCCCTCCCCTGCGCATGCACGGGGATGACGTCAGCAGCCGCTGACACTCCGGTGCATGCGCGGACTTCCGCCGAACGGTGAAGTCCCTTCGGCCCCGGCTGGCGTGGCGCCAAAGGCCGTTCCCGCCAGACGGCCGAACGCCAACCACTCCGGCGCGGGCCTAGCCCCTCAATGTTAGGGCCTGACCCCTAAAGATGTGGAGACTTCCGCACCTTTGGGGCGGCCCGATGCTGGAGTGTTTCACGCCACTCCGACACGCTGGGAACCCCCGCCCCGCCGGGTAGGGGTGAATCCCGGCCAAGTTCTCTGTCAGTATTCCTGATCCCGTGAACGCGCACTCAGCTTAGGATATTCCCTCGGTTTGCCCTTCCAGCCCTGTGGACACAGGGGATCACTAATGGAATGATAATTGTTTTCCTGTTTCCTCAAGGTTTTCCAGAGGAGAATGAATGGAAAAACCAACTTCATGAGGAACTGGAAGGCTTTCTCAACTGGGTTCGGGGACCTGGCTGGGGAACACTGGCTGGGTAAGGACTGGGTTTGGGGCCATGGCTGGGGAACACTGGCTGGGTAAGGACAGTGTTCAGGGAGCACTGGCTGGGGAACACTGGCTGGGTAAGGACAGTGTTCGGGGAGCACTGGCTGGGTAAGGACTGGGTTCGGGGAACACTGGCTGGGTAAGGACTGGGTTCGGGCAGCACTGGCTGGGGAACACTGGCTGGGTAAGGACTGGGTTCGGGGAGCACTGGCTGGGGAACACTGGCTGGGTAAGGACAGTGGTTCGGGGAGCACTGGCTGGGGAAGCACTGGCTGGGTAAGGACAGTGTTCGGGGAGCACTGGCTGGGGAGCACTGGCTGGGTAAGGACAGTGTTCGGGGAGCACTGGCTGGGGAGCACTGGCTGGATAAGGACAGTGTTCGGGGAGCACTGGCTGGGGAGCACTGACTGGGTAAGGACAGTGTTCGGGGAGCACTGGCTGGGGAACACTGGCTGGGTAAGGACAGTGTTCGGGGAGCACTGGCTGGGGAACACTGGCTGGGTAAGGACAGTGTTCGGGGAGCACTGGCTGGGGAACACTGGCTGGGTAAGGACTGGGTTTGGGGCCCTGGCTGGGGAACACTGGCTGGGTAAGGACAGTGTTCGGGGAGCACTGGCTGGGGAACACTGGCTGGGTAAGGACAGTGTTCGGGGAGCACTGGCTGGGGAACACTGGCTGGGTAAGGACTGGGTTCGGGGAACACTGGCTGGGTACGGACAGTGTTCGGGGAGCACTGGCTGGGGAACACTAGCTGGGTAAGGACTGGGTTCGGGGAGCACTGGCTGGGGAACACTGGCTGGGTAAGGACAGTGTTCGGGGAGCACTGGCTGGGGAGCACTGGCTGGGTAAGGACTGGGTTCGGGGCCCCGGCTGGGGAGCACTGGCTGGGTACGGACAGTGTTCGGGGAGCACTGGCTGGGGAACACCGGCTGGGTATGGACAGTGTTCGGGGAGCACTGGCTGGGGAACACTGGCTGGGGTAAGGACAGTGTTCGGGGAGCACTGGCTGGGGAACACTAGCTGGGTAAGGACTGGGTTCGGGGAGCACTGGCTGGGGAACACTGGCTGGGTAAGGGCTGTGTTCGGGGAGCACTGGCTGGGAACACTGGCTGGGTAAGGAGAGTGTTCGGGGAGCACTGGCTGGAGAACACTGGCTGGGTAAGGGCTGTGTTCGGGGAGCACTGGCTGGGGAACACTGGCTGGGTAAGGACAGTGTTCGGGGAGCACTGGCTGGGGAACCCTGGCTGGGTAAGGGCTGTGTTCGGGGAGCACTGGCTGGGGAACACTAGCTGGGTAAGGACTGGGTTCGGGGAGCACTGGCTGGGGAACACTGGCTGGGTAAGGACAGTGTTCATGGAGCACTGGCTGAGGAACACTGGCTGGGTAAGGACAGTGTTCGGGGAGCACTGGCTGAGGAACACTGGCTGGGTAAGGACAGTGTTCGGGGAGCACTGGCTGGGGAACACTGGCTGGGTAAGGACTGGATACAGAGAGCTGAGGAACACTGGCTGGCGGTGATGCGGAAGGTGATGTTGGTAGAGGCTGGAAGATGAGTGTGGAGTTGGGATGAAGGCCTGTGGATAGTTCTGGATAGTGTGTGGATGATGTGGTGATGGTGGGAATACCTGAGGAGACAGGAGAGTGTGTTCTGAGGAGTGGGCGAAAGGGAGTGGGTATGAAGGAGACGGTGTGGGGCAGGTGATGCGACCATCAATTCACGCGAGAGAGTACATGTAAACTGTGGCTTTAATCGACTAGAACAGTGCCTGCTTGCGACTGGTCTACTACTGAGAACCGCCTACAGGGCTACTGCTCTTTATACCTCCCCTCAAGGGGGCGGAGCCAGGGGCGGAGCCCACAAGGGCACCAACCTGAATCATTCAGAGTAATACCATACAATGGTCCATAGGTGGAGCCCTCACGGGCAACAGCGTGGTACAGTTACATACATGGTGAATGGTTACTGCAATACGTTCACCACAGCAGGTAGGGATGTTTTAGGGGGTTGGGGTAATTTTGAGGGTGGGGTGTTTTGAGGGGGTGGGGTGTTTTGGAGTATGGGGGGTGAGCTGTTTTAAGGGGGTTGGCGAGATTTTGAGGATGTGTTTGGAAGGGTGGGCATGTTTTTGGGAGGATGGGGTATTTTGAAGGGGAATGGGGTTTTTACAGGGGTTAAGGTGTTTTAAGGAGGTGAAGGGCGTTAAGGGGAGTTGGGGTGTTTAACGGGGTAGGGGATGTGTTGAACAGCGTGAGGTTGTTTTCAGGGGATGAGGTTTTAAGAGGGCTGGGGGTGTTTTGAGGGGGTGGGGGTTTGAGGGGGTGGTGGGTTTGAGGGGGTCGGTGTTTTGAGGGGATGGGGGTGTTTGAGGGGGTGGGGGGTTTGAGGGATGGGGGTGTTTGAGGGGTGGGGGGTTTGAGGGGGTGGGGGGTTTGAGGGGGTGGGGGTTTGAGGGGGTGGGGTTTGAGGGAGTGGCGGGGATTGAGGGAGTGGCGGGGTTTGAGGGGGTGGGGGTTTGAGGGAATTGCGGTGTTTGAGGGGGTGGGGTGTTTGAGGGGGTGTTTTGAGGCGGTGGGGGATTGAGGGGGTGGGGAGTTTTAGGGGGTGGGGGTTTGAGGGGTTGTTTTGAGGGGATGGTGGTTTCAGGGGGTGGGGGTTCGAGGGTG